>NW_026919307.1:0-15467 GCF_032062105.1 Saccostrea cuccullata
TTCCCCTTCAGCCATAGATGCTTTGTGCCAAATTTGGTTCAAATTGGTTCAGTGGTTGCAGAGAAGAAGCTGAAAATGTTCAAATGTTAACACACGACGCACGACGGACGACGGACGACGACGGACGAAAACGGATAGCAATAGGTCACCTGAGTTTACTCAGGTGACCTAAAAATTAAAAGGCAGAGTTACCTTTCCTCTTAAAATGTAATGGTGAAATGAGGTTATATATATTCCAACTTCCAGTCACTGGCAATTTGTCTTTAGTCCATTCTATTTTATTTCGCTCTTCTTCGGTCAACAATCCATGTACTTCTCTCCAAAGTTTCTCTACAAAAAGGTCTAATATTTCAAAATTCAGAATAATTTCCACCTTACCTACAACAAAACACTTGATCAATATATATTTCCATTTCTAATTTTCCTCTCTGTGATAACTCTTTGAAAGTTTCCGGAGTTAATTTCTTAATAATTCTACCAGATTATTCATCTAGGTAGGCAAATAGGTCAGAAGCGAAAAGAACTACTATGCATGCAAATTTCGTGAGCATCTGTTTCTGAGTCTGACAATAAGGAGGCCAACTATGCATGAAATCTCGTGCTGTTCCCGTTGTGTTTGTCGTCAGTGGGCGAGGACTACTGAAATTGGGATGGGAGTCTTCGTGAATAGGTTTGTCATTTTGAAATTTTTCACTGACTTGATAAATTATGCATAGTATTTGAAAGGATGTTTTGACCTGTGTGCTTAATATATGTCCAAAATATGCATCAATAATTCCAAAGTTTTCTGCATATACATCATATAATCTAATATTTTCCTTCTCCTTATTGATTCTACTAAAGATAATAAAAACCTTCTCAGCTGCAAGAATTGAAAATATGAAATATCATAAATTGTAAATATCTTCTCATCGTATGTCTTTTCAAAAATAAAAGAAGAATGTATAATAAACTTTCTTAACACCCTTAGAAATAGTTAATACATTGATTACAAAAGAAGGATGTAAAGAATATGTTTTATATAGATACTTTTGTGTTTGCATTTTATACCGATAAATGCTAGGTTCTTTCTTCTATGAAGTACTTCTTTCTGTTTTTGACAAAAGGGAGTTGATTTATTCACAATATACATGTATGTCTCTTTAACAGTTTAAAGTAAAAGTGGAGATAATTCTTTTTTAGAATAAATAACACAAAACAACAAATTATATATATTTCCCACTAAAGAAAAGACACCTAACTATCTTACAACTTTATGATTTAACAATTCACTAGAACGTGGGGGAAAGGGGGGGAAATTCAAATTTAATATTTTTTTAGAAAAAGATTTTATTTTTTCCCTCCATCTTTATGAACAATTTGTATTTATTTAGTAATGTAGATCATTCTCCTGGGTCATACATTTTTAAAGACGAAAAAATAATTGACTTTCAAAGAAATGATAAAAGATGATGCAAAAGTTGATAATCCTAGAATATGGGGATATTTTTAATGAAGTCTTCACAATAGAATTACTTTTTAAGGAACAAGGAACGAACTGAGTACCCTTGCCACACTAATAAAACAAGAGAAAAAAAATCATTTGCACTGAAAAAAAAACTTTTTTTAACCAGGTCAGGAAAGGATGTCCCCTCTTATGTCGGCACAAAACTTGTCCGATCAAAGTTAATCATTTTCATCAAAATTGATTATACATTGTCACTTCTTTTTTCTTCAGACACCTTTCCTAAATGTTTATACGAGGGTTGTTCAAAAAGTTCATGGACTTCTGTCATATCTTTTTTTTTATTTAACGTCATATGTTATCTAAATTTGATAGAAATATTATAACAAAAGATTCGAACGATTTCTAATTTTCAATTATCACGATTTATTTTTAGACTTATCCAGTTTTAAAAAATGCAAAAATCGGGTTGCGGAGCAGATCAGAATTTAGTAAATTATAAAAAGTACACTAAATAATGTCTGTATTATTCTCTGTAAAAGTAGCAAAAAACGGAAATAAAACTTGAAATTTAAATTAAGAATTGTTACATCGATTCATATGTCAAATTATGGATTAATATTGTGCTTCGCTGTAAAAACTAGAACTGTCCAATAGGGACAAATACCCCCGCTGGGTTTTTCAGAGTAGGTGCCAATTCAGAAATATTTCATGGATCTAGTAAGAGGTGTTCACTATTGTCTAATAAAGTGCCCCGCCACAGCATGATACGCCCATCAAATATTGTTCGATAATCATAAATTGATTAGGGTGCAAGAAAATCAAGTAACCTTGATTAACAGATTGACACAGATTTCAATGATCTAATTTCCATTTCTTATCATGTTTAAAATATTGTACATACATCTCTAAGAGACTTACAGTGTAGGGATTAATTAAAACAAATAATACATCATATAATTCTAAACTGGCTGTGTTAGAGCTTAACAAATATCCATCTGCAGCTTTAAATTGTTTATTGCATATTTTATAAAATAATGGAAATGCTACAGTCTAATAAAAAAAAAATCAAAAATTTATTTTTCTATAGACTATAAAATTCTAAGTGAGACATGACTGCAATTTGTTGCAAATATATAAAAATTGAAATGTAATTTTTTTTTTCAATGAACACATGTATAACTAATTTTAATTAAATCATACAATACTTATTCAGTTTTATATCATACACTAAAACATCAGTTTGTTTTAATTACATTACACCAATTGAAAGATCTTTATCTGAACTACAGCCATCAAGAACTCTTAATTAACACAAGCAACTATGAGGCCATTTCTTTTTGCCCAACTCCCAAGAGATGAATTAAGATATCTTTCCTGGCCCAGTGGTTCTAATATTTTTCTTATGCATGATGCTCTTGCCAGGTAACTCCCGACAATGAACTCATTTATTTCTCTCTAATTTGACATGCACATTTTTGCAATCAAAAATTCTCCTTGACCAGTGCTTGATAATTATGCCCATGGGACAAACTGAATTCCTCTCAAATCATTAACATTTGTTACAGAATTTGCTGTAGCCATCAAGTATATGATAAAAAAATAAGTTTTTAATTAATTTAGCATTTTTTGATAATAATACAACTATATTTTTACATTTTTTAGGATTATGAAATTTGAAATTTTAAAGACTTATTTTTGATAATAATACAACTATATTTTTACATTTTTTTTTTTTAAATCACTGTTTTTTTTAAAAAATAAAGGTCACAGTGACCCTGAAATAGGTCGGGACACACCGTCTACCCAAGATGCATAAATTGTCCAAGTTTGATGATCGTAAGTCTAATAGTTTTCTAGTTATGAGCCAAACAAAATCACAAAATAAAAAAGAAAAAAATGCCTGTAAAATGCAAAAACATCAGCTAATCAAGATGAAAATCCCAGGTGCACACCTTCATATGGTCAATAATGAGTGTATAAATTTTCAGACAAATCCATCCAATAGTTTCTTAGAAACGGTATGGACAAAATCTTGTCTTCAGACAGACGGACATGGTGATTCCAAAACTTCGTTTGCGGGGGTATAAAAACTTGAGAAGATAAGTAGTCTCATTGAAAATGAAAAATACGATGACGTTTTAGAACGTCACATAGCAGCAGATAGCGAACTTTTCTGTTGGCAAATGATTAGAAATATGAAACTTTATTGACATTGTTGTCAAAATAACTCCATATTCTGTAAGTTGTTTGAATTCCATGTGTTAAAATTTCAATCGCAATGGTTTTAATTTCACACTGCAAGAAATTAATTTCAAAGTAATGTTAGCATTAATACGTGTTTAAACATTAATGCTAGCATTTACAACAGGTTGAATTTCGCGGATAAATGATCGATCGCAAACATTGTGAAACTGAAACCATCGTGATTAATTCTTATTCTACCGAAGAAAACATAAAATACGGTATGCTACGGTCATCACGCTTTGAAATCAATATATCCTAAGAAAGGCGGAAAGACCTAAGAAACAATTCAATTACAATTGTTCGCAAGGATTAAAAGAATATATACGGTATTTTTAAAGTTTGGTTTCCCCCCCTTTCTTTCTCCACTCCATCTTCATCTTTCAAAGGTCTCTCGCAAATTTTCGCACATGTTTTTCTTTTCTTGTACGGGGATGCGTTTATTTACTATTATAGACAACAAAAATATTGAAACACAAACATGCAGAATCTATATTTTAACTCATTCATTTTCTGCAATTTTACAATTTTTTTTCGACAATATTTTCTAATTTATCTTTATATTGTTCTTTTTTCTGACAAATGGTCTGTTGTTATCAAAATAACTTACATGGTCAAAAACATAAGACTCCAAAAATAAATCTTTTAGCCTCTGTGAACAAAACACTATGGAACATGTCAGGCGACTGCCAGGATCAAGTGATTTGTGCATGGGCAGAACGGTGGCAAACATGCTTAAAAAATACTAAAAGACTTCTAAAAAAAGGAATAGAGCTGGAACCTAATTTTATCTCTTTCATGGAAGTAATTCAATTAGTAGTAGTTCGCAAAGTTTAATCACCCCTAATACAAACTAAACTTTAAGTTTTCATTTATTCACAGCCGTTCGTTTATTGAATTTCGTTGTTGACATAAACAATGCAGTTAAACAAAATGCCAAACTGAAAAGAATGTATCTTCTTAAAAAAAAATAGCGGATTTATCAAAAAGACTTCTTGCTCGAAGTACCAATTCATTTTTGTTTTCATTTGTTCAATTCAACGAATCGAAGGTATTCAATAAGAGAATATGGAACCTTTGGTATATCTTTAATTTAACTCTAAGCAAAGGTTCTACAAAATCTACAAAGAAAAAAAAGATCTAAAAAATCATGTTTGCAATCAATGGTTTACATGGTCTTGTCAGGTCACAAACTAAAACAAAATATATTTGTACCTTCCTGGTTGAATTGAAAACCAATAAAACAAAACATACAAAATTTAAAATACAAAAGCAATACCTTTTTTACCAATTAAGTATAAGTTTATATACAAATATGCAGTTCAATGAATTGCTCACAGCTGTCAATGAAGCATACTCTAAATATAACAAAGGAGAATTCAAAATTCCTTCACCACCTACAGAAGATCTTCTGTGGCTGTTACAACCAATATTAGAGATTAATGTCTTTAAATTTAATTGTAAGAAATATAAACAAATTATAGGCTGCGCAATTGGTTCAAAATGCAGTCCTGACGTGTGCGACTTCAGAAAGTATCAAAAGTCACTACAGAAATTCTACACAAATTTCCATTTGAACAAAATATTGTATATCATGGTCGATATCGAGACGATGGATTTATGATCTATCAAGGGAAAATGAATGAAATTCATCAATTTTCCCAAATAGCTAATTTGCACCATCCTCAGTCTGTTAAAATACACATACGAAATTTCTGACAAAGAAATGAACTTCCTTGACATCTCCCAATTTAAGGGAGTTTGAATTGAATGGGATTCTTGATGTTAAAACTCTCATCAAACCTACTAATACTTTCCAGTATTTGGAACGCAATAATGCACACAGCCCTTCAGTTTTGAAGGGCATTATAAAAGGCGAAAAAATTCGTCATTTACGCAATACGAGCGATTCTAAAATATTTTACAATGCAGTCGAAAAGTTCAAAGTTTCTCTGTTGAAAAGAGGAAACAATGAAATTATATAAATAACTTAATGAACAATGTTCTTGAAAATTAAAAAAGAGACTATTTAAATAAAAAAAAATAACAGTAACTCTGATATACCATTGGTCATGGTTACAAAATATAACCCAGCCATTTGTTATATCAAAAAGAAATTACTGAAATACTGGCACACTCTATCAAGAGAACCTGATCTCAAAGAAATATATACACAGATATACACATTTATAGTTGTTCAGTTAGGTATATAGTATGCATACATACACAGATAAATCAGTGCTAAGAGAAAACTGTATAATATATATCCTTAGTTCATACCAAGTTTATCCCCCATGACATGGTAGGCCGTCATGACGTACTTGCTGCCCACTCTAAATCCTGTTCCAACTCCACGACCATTAGTTAATTGTATGCGGCCTACCCGTTTTCCTATTTCGTATTTCCCTATGATCTGGGTATGCTCCAGTGGATAAGAATCATCTCGATCCTTTCGGAAAGGCTCACCAAGCTGTCGTTCTGATAAAATTCATTTTTTGTATACAAATTCACATATTCAGTTTCTTTTCATAGAATATATAAAAAGCTAAAAATAAAATCAATTCTGCTTTGTCACCATGTCCTCGTCCTAGAACCTACCTTTAAATATGTTACATTTCCCATATAAATTGATATTTTATACTTATCAATGATAACAAAATAATATAAAGAATAAAAGTCAGAAAGTACAATATACAGTTCGTGGATCTCTTAAAAAATAAATCATCGCTTTCTTCAAAACTATTTGTGGTTTCCTTATCTACTTGACTTCGTCAATGCAGGGATGGGTTGATTAAGTCAAACTGGACGTTGACTTTTGCATCGTAACGGCTAAAACCTATATAGGTTTTGACTTTTCCGGAATTTTTCACAGATTTTACAGATTCACTTTAAAATTTCAAGTGGGGCGCATTCCTCAAGGAAAAAAAATTCAGGTATAAAATGAAACATTGGTGTCTTACGCATATTTTTCAACAAGTCTTCTTTCTCCGAGAGGAATGCGCCCCATGTGTAAAATTAATATTTATGATTCTCGTTTGCTCAGCTGGCGCATGCAAAAGGCAAATTTACCTTTATAAAATTAAGTTATTATATCATCGCACTGCAAGGATTATATCTTTCATAAAAAAATTCTGTAAATTATGTGCTAACAACCTTATATCCTTTTTAGCATAGATACATTATTTATGCGTGGTAAATAGGGTAGGCTAAATAGATTTTTAAAGCCTAGTACTCATTTCAATTAAAAACACAAATTGTTGTAAATGACTCAATATATTCATCAAATCGTGATTTTCAAGTATGTCAGCCCAAGTCTGTGGCCTCGTTTTCCATGTGTATGCTTTAGGGTTGGGGGTGTCTGATTACTGACAAACAAAATAAGCATCCTGTTAAAAAGGCAACATACGAGGGTTGTCCAAAAATTCCGTAGACAAGCGTTGTTTTGTAGAAACCCGATGTAATACGTTAATGAAACTTCGTTTATGGGTTAAACAAACACTATCTAATAAAGTAATAGACAAACATGGAATAACTACACAAATTATTCCAATTTAGAAGACACATTTTATTGTCTGGTGTAGGAAGGCGGTGCAATACCCAAAATTTGCAATTAAAATTAGGTATATTATGTTTGATTGATTGATTGATTGATTGATTGTATGTTGTTTAAAGTCCCTCTCGAGAATTTTTCACTCATATGGAGACGCCACCACTTGCCGGTGGAGGGCTACAAATTTTGACCTATGATCGGCACTCAGGGCCTTTGAGCAGTGAGGGATCTTTTTCGTGCCAGCACCTACTGCGACACGGGGCCTCGGTTTATACGGTCTCATCCGAAGGACCGGTCTCCACGTCCCATAGTGGGAATCGAACCCGCGACGTAAGGATTGACTCCTTACTTCGCGGCTCTAGAGCAGACCCTCTAACCATTATGCCATGCAGGCGACTATCTTGTTTTAAATTCTACGGAAAAGTAATAATAACCCTGTATTTTTTTAATGGAAATGAAAAGTTTTAATACTGTTTTTTTAACTATTATTCTTTAAATTTTGGTTTTAATGCTTGACTAAATATGAATTGTATAACGTTTTATATACATGGAGTTGGAATCCCACTTCTTGAAAAATGGCGGTTGCGTTGGCACAGGCGGCGCACTGGACTAAAGTCATGTGTTTTGATCCTGAATTCACTCTTACCGAAATGTACCAGACATAAATGTTTGCTACACATGGAAACCTTTCCTTGTCCTTAGTATTTAATATGACTGAAACGGTTATTCTTTGTAAATGAATAACAGTAACTAAAATAAAAGACAGGGCTCAGATCTGGGCAAGGGTTCCACTGTTCAACTCCATTACAGAAGACAGACGAAAAGCCCGTAAAAATATAGCGTTTTCAAATTATAATTATTCATACCTGTACATGCATATACTTTGTTTACATATTTTAATGTTTTATCATATCATAGCAATTAAGATATTTCACATTTTAATTATGAACGTTTCGTTTAATTTAAGAATTTGATTCTGATAATTGAAATATTTTCTCCAAAACCTTAAACCGTTGACATTTGTATTTTTTGACGTTGCAGATTGCTCCGGGTGTAAGAGAACAATATCACTTCAAATCCTTTTACTCGAATAGTTTTCAAGTAAACATGATAAAACTTCGTACTTTGTATGCCAAGAACACGCCTTATCCACCCTGAAAATTTCATAAAGATACATTGACTTCTTTTAAAGATTAGTCTACGAAATTTTGGGACAACCCTCGTAAATAATAGGAATACTGTAATATTTACCCGGCGTTTACATAAATAATAAATTTATCACTTTATTATCAGAATAATGTCAAAAAGAGGAATTGTTTCTGTTCTGTGTTTAATGTATGAATAATTAGGACATATGTTAAAAAGAGTAGTTTCCGACATCGCTCATCTTAGGATGTATTTACTTTGACAAAAAATATGACTTATAGGAGAGAACAATTTCCCGAAAAAAGTGACATCTAGAAAATAATTTTGTCCTAGAAGTCTTTCAGGGCAGGCCTGTCCCTAAATAAAATCGTGATATTTCGATAGATTGGGATGTAATGAATAATTCATGATTAAAAAAAAAATTAGGGGCACCCTGCCCGGTTGAATTCACAAAAACACACACACTCACACACACAAAATAAGGAAACCTGATTTCAATAATGCGTATTTAGTTAAATTTTACTTAAATATTCGAAAGCGGCGGTGGGGGGTTGGGGGGGGTTGGGGCGAACACCCGAGGCACTGGCCCTGGATCTGCCTCTGATTAAGCAGCGTTCTTACATTAGAACATGCTGAATAGATTAATTTAAAATGAATTCATTTATTCTTTCTTGTAGAATATCAGCAATTGATGATTGTTAAAACATGAGGATGATTACTTTGACATAAAGAATATCTTCACAAGTTCTCTTTAGAGGTCCTCTCTGTTGGAGAATATGTATGGAACGTCAAGACTGTCTTACATATGAGGAATAAACATTATACGCGTGAACAGAATTCTATACGCTATATGTGGTACTATTATTATTTTAACATTTAACCCCCCCCCCCTCCCCCGGTTGCTACATGTACGTTCCTGTACATGGCTTTATATATCCAGGTTGATTAAAATATCAAATGCATCTGTTAATGTGAACAAGAATTAACAACAAAACTAAGTGATACACAATAGGCATAAAATTAATTTGTAATACGAATTTATAAGAATTTCAATAGAAAAATGTTTGCGTATAAATACAAGGGTCGATCCAAAATTAATGTCACTATGTCCATATCTTTAATATTTGTCGTCATATTATCAAATATAATGCATTTATTATAAACAGGTTGGAGAGAATACTCAAAATCGGGTATTATTCTTGAAATCGCGTATTATACCCGATATTGGGGAATCATCGAGTCCACGGAATCGGGTATTCCGTACAACTTGCTATAAAAATTAAAGAATGACAAAAGCAACGGGGCATTATTTTTGCCAGTAACTGTTATTTGTACATCAGTATCTTGTGGATTTATATTTATTAAACCTAATTCATATGGTTGTCAATATAGGAGTTTAAAATCACACATTAAGGTGACACACACTGCTAAAGTAACTTTATGAAAAGACACAATGCACAAATCGCTGAAAATTATTTTTCAATATAATTTACACACACTAAAAACAAATAACTACACTTCTTTTGTTTTTTTTCCTATCAAAGTATTACATTATGGAGCAATGACCCACTATACTTTAAAAATATAATTTATGACATAACTTTGTGCACTATTAACAAAATGTGAAACTTTAAAAGCCAAATTAGGACTTGTGACTAACGCTATATTATGAATTTTACTGAAACTTTTTTTATATAAAAGAATAAATGTTAAGGAAAAATTTTCTCAAAACTTTTTGTTTCCCCTTTCATAAAAACGTGAAATATAAATTATTCACAATTTGAAACATTTTTATATAGAAAGTAGGCCTACAGTTAGAAAAAGAGAGTCATAATTGTATATCTCTGCCATTATAGAATACCAACGTTATTTTAAAGAAGAAAATAAAATAAGATTAAATAAATACCCACAGGAAAACTGGCTGAAAATAGTTCATTGAAGGTAAGTATCTTTTTTTGTCAATTAAGCATGAAAAATTTTATTCAAAGGCACCGTAGAAAATTTTTTTCCTTGCATTTTTATCGATATAAATAAAAGTCAAATGTGTACCTTCTTTTAATACCTTTATTTTTATGCATTTGTTTGAAAATTGAAATCGTATAATGTTAATGAACAAACTGAAATAATGGAGTGTACAATTGCACCTTGGGCACTCTTGTCTTACTTTTCGGGAAAAAAAATCTCATCGGACATTGAAATTTCATAAAATGTGTAGCCATGTTACAACGCGAAATGTAATAACAACGCGATATGTAATAAACCTGGATAATTACATTTTGCGTCGAGATCAACTCAAAATGTGATAACGCAAAATGTTATTACGCGATTTTTAGGTTATTAAATTTTTACGTCGAGATCAACGCAAAATGTAATCATTAGCTTCTCCGTTGTTTCATTTTGCGTTATTTTATTTTTTCACTGAAGACAACTCAAAATGTAATAAAACAATATGTAATAAAAAAATATAAGTATTTTTTTTTATTGCCTTTAACAAAAAAGATCATAAAATTAATTCAAAATGTACGTATAACCAACATGGGAGACACTCTATACAAAATTTTATAACTTAAACAATGAGATCAACGTGAGGACTTTTACGGACATAATTACATCGAAATGTATCGTTTTTCTCATTCTGACTTTAGTTATATGAATATACTGTGCTAAATTATAAAGCATTATTTAACTTAGATTGGCATATTTTTTAATAGTCCTATTTTTCCAACAAATAACACAAATTTTATTTAATTACCAAAGATTGACCATAGATTCATTATTAGCTTTTGATATGCATGTTTGGCATGTGTACATTGGTTAACAAAAAAGTGTATGTGTGTGTCAGCGAGGAAGGGCAGGGATTGAGTGGAGTGTTTGCATAGATGTTTATCATTGTATTACTATATATGGACATGCAGAAACAATCCATTTTATTATTGGAAGGAGGGGGGGGGGGGGTTAGATGTCTGCAATGGTGGTGATTTGCATGGAACAGTATGGTATATCAATTGTCAATAAACCCCTTCCGTTATATATTTACACCTACAAGTACAAATAAATAGGTTTTCTTAAATACATGTAGCTTATTAAATCAGTTAGATAAGAAATTCATTAATAGTAAGAAATTGCATATATCAGGGGTTTTTCTTTGGTTTTATTTCCTCTTCATCGGCCACTACTCTATTAAAAATTGTACTCAATCTGGCTGACCAAAAAGTGTGTTATTACATTTTGCGTTCTTGATTTTAGTTAAATCTCGATGCAAAATGTAACAACACAAAATGTAATAATCCAAAAATCGTGTTATAACATTTTACGTTATTACATATTGTGTTAATCTCGCCGCAAAATGTAATAACGCAAAATGTAATAATTTTCAAAAGTGTGTTGTTACATTTTGCGTTATTACATTCTGTG
Source organism: Saccostrea cuccullata (assembly GCF_032062105.1). NCBI lineage: Eukaryota > Metazoa > Mollusca > Bivalvia > Ostreida > Ostreidae > Saccostrea > Saccostrea cuccullata. The sequence goes on from NW_026919307.1 coordinate 11,799, forward strand.
TTGATTTTGACGCTAAATGTAATAACGTAAAATGCAATAATCCATGTTTATTACATTTCGTGTTGTAACATAGCCACTTCCTTTCTTTCTTATACTTTGAAAGACAGGGTATATTTTTTACCCTCAGCTGTCTACTTACGCATTTTTTTATATAGCTATCTTAAAACCTCATTATAATATGCTATACAACGCAATATCTGATTGGTTGTAGACAATATGTCACAGTTTTCTTTTAGTTATTTCATCTGTCACACTTATAACTCATGGAAATAACTCTTCCTAATACTCAGCTATAATGAAAACATCTGTTAAAAAATAAACATGAATTTTAGTTATTTTAAAAACTTGTAGTATCATATTGTGTTAAAAAATAACAAGTTGTATCATTTTTATTTGATGAATAAATCTTCCCTACAATTAAAACTAGAACTGTCCAAACGGGACAAAATACACCCCACTGGGTTTTTCAGAAGTACGTTTTCCATAATAAAGATATGTATCAAACACAAACTATGAAATTCTTATTCCAGTGACCTTGAACTTCCTCAAATGATCTTGGGTCAAGGTCATGACACACTCTTGGGTCATGGGCAATCTTTGTGTGAAATGAGAACCTACCAAGTTTATCCATAAGAAGGATATGGACTTGACACGAATTATGATATTTTTCTTCCAGTGACCTTGAACTTTCCCAAATGACTTTGGGTCAAGGTCATGACAAACCCTTGGGGCATTGGCAATCTTTGTGTGAAATAAAACCATACCAAGTTTATCCATAAAAAAGATATGGACCGGACAGGAATTATGAAAATTTTCTTCCAGTGACCTTGAACTTTCCAAAATGACCTTGGGTCAAGGAAATGACACATCTTTGGGTCATGAGCAGTCTTTGTGTGAAATGAGAACCTACCAAGTTTATCCATAAAAGATATGTATCAAACATGATATATGAAAATTTTCTTCCAGTGACCTTTAACTTTCCGAAATGACCTTGGTTCAACGTCATGACACACCCCTGGGTCATGGGCAATCTTTGTGTGAAATGAGAACCTACCAAGTTTATGCATAAGAAAGATATGGACCGGACACGAATTATGAAATTTTCTTCCAGTGACCTCGAACTTCCCAAAATAACCTTGGGTCAAGGTCATGACACATCCTTAGGTCATGGGCAGTATTTAATATGACTGAAACGGTTATTCTTTGAAAATGAATAACAGTAACTAAAATTAAAGACAGGGCTCAGATCTGGGCAAGGGTTCCACTGTTCAACTCCATTACAGAAGACAGACGAAAAGCCCGTAAAAATATAGCGTTTTCAAATTATAATTATTCATACCTGTACATGCATATACTTTGTTTACATATTTTAATGTTTTATCATATCATAGCAATTAAGATATTTCACATTTTAATTATGAACGTTTCGTTTAATTTAAGAATTTGATTCTGATAATTGAAATATTTTCTCCAAAACCTTAAACCGTTGACATTTGTATTTTTTGACGTTGCAGATTGCTCCGGGTGTAAGAGAACAATATCACTTCAAATCCTTTTACTCGAATAGTTTTCAAGTAAACATGATAAAACTTCGTACTTTGTATGCCAAGAACACGCCTTATCCACCCTGAAAATTTCATAAAGATACATTGACTTCTTTTAAAGATTAGTCTACGAAATTTTGGGACAACCCTCGTAAATAATAGGAATACTGTAATATTTACCCGGCGTTTACATAAATAATAAATTTATCACTTTATTATCAGAATAATGTCAAAAAGAGGAATTGTTTCTGTTCTGTGTTTAATGTATGAATAATTAGGACATACATGTATGTTAAAAAGAGTAGTTTCCGACATCGCTCATCTTAGGATGTATTTACTTTGACAAAAAATAGGACTTATAGGAGAGAACAATTTCCCGAAAAAAGTGACATCTAGAAAATAATTTTGTCCTAGAAGTCTTTCAGGGCAGGCCTGTCCCTAAATAAAATCGTGATATTTCGATAGATTGGGATGTAAAGAATAATTCAAGATTAAAAAAAAAATTAGGGGCACCCTGCCCGGTTGATTTCAAAAAAACACACACACTCACACACACAAAATAAGGAAACCTGATTTCAATAATGCGTATTTAGTTAAATTTTACTTAAATATTCGAAAGCGGCGGTGGGGGTTGGGGGGGTTGGGGCGAACACCCGAGGCACTGGCCCTGGATCTGCCTCTGATTAAGCAGCGTTCTTACATTAGAACATGCTGGATAGATTAATTTAAAATGAATTCATTTATTCTTTCTTGTAGAATATCAGCAATTGGTGATTGTTAAAACATGAGGATGATTACTTTGACATTAAGAATATCTTCACAAGTTCTCTTTAGAGGTCCTCTCTGTTGGAGAATATGTATGGAACGTCAAGACTGTCTTACATATGAGGAATAAACATTATACGCGTGAACAGAATTCTATACGCTATATGTGGTACTATTATTATTTTAACATTTAACCCCCCCCCCTCCCCCGGTTGCTACATGTACGTTCCTGTACATGGCTTTATATATCCAGGTTGATTAAAATATCAAATGCATCTGTTAATGTGAACAAGAATTAACAGCAAAACTAAGTGATACACAATAGGCATAAAATTAATTTGTAATACGAATTTATAAGAATTTCAATAGAAAAATGCTTGCGTATAAATACAAGGGTCGATCCAAAATTAATGTCACTATGTCCATATCTTTAATATTTGTCGTCATATTATCAAATATAATGCATTTATTATAAACAGGTTGGAGAGAATACTCAAAATCGGGTATTATTCTTGAAATCGCGTATTATACCCGATATTGGGGAATCATCGAATCCACGGAATCGGGTATTCCGTACAACTTGCTATAAAAATTAAAGAATAAAGCAACGGGGCATTATGCCAGTAACTGTTATTTGTACATCAGTATCTTGTGGATTTATATTTATTAAACCTAATTCATATGGTTGTCAAATAAGTTTAAAATCACACGACACACACTGCTGGGTAACAAAGAGACACAATGACGCTATTATTTTTCAATATAATTTCTAAAAACAAATAACTACACTTCTTTTGTTTTTTTCCTATCAAAGTATTACATAGACTTAATTTTCTAATTTGTGCACTATTAACAAAATGTGAAACTTTAAAGAAATTAGACGACTAATGCTATATTATGAATTTTACTGAAAAATGTATTGCGCCCCTTTCACGTGAAATATAAATTATTCCAAACAGTTAGAAAGTAGGCCTACAGTAAAAGCGAGTCATAATTGTATATCTATGCCATAATAAAATACCAACGTTATTTTAAAGAATAAAATAAAATAAGATTAAATAAATACCTACAGGAAAACTGGCTGAAAATAGCTCATTGAAGGTAAGTATCTTATTTTTGTCAATTAAGCATGAAAAATTTTATTCAAAGACACCGTAAATTTTTTCCTTGCATTTTTATCGATATAAATTATGCTACTTTACCTTTATTTTATGCATTTGTTTGAAAATTGAAATCGAGAATTCATGTGAACAGGAGTTTTTTTTTTTTTTTTTTGGGGGGGGGGGGGGGGTATAAATATAAATTAAAGTCAAATGTGTACCATCTTTTAATGAGCTTAAAAGACATTGAATTTCTCAAA
>NW_026919308.1:0-151159 GCF_032062105.1 Saccostrea cuccullata
TACCTGAATCACCAGTTTAACAAAATATGATAACATTTTAAGATTTTGTTCCGATGAAAAAGCGTCCAGATACTGAAGCATCCGGATATCTGGGGTCCGGATATCTGAAGGTTCACTGTACTAGCAGGAGAGTAAAATACATAATTTTGTTTTCTGTCCTTTCTACATTGTAAATTGTTTGGATCATTTTGAACATGTTTAATGTGTAATCTTAAAGGATGTTTGCTGAATTCATATCAAATATACGCTTTATTACAGTTTTACTAGAGCACATTTGAAATTTAAATTAAAATTATGTTGTTTGTCATATACTTTCAATATAAATTTTCTAAACATTGTCTATGGAATATTATCGAATATTGTATATAATAGCATAAAATAAAAAGAATTTATGCACATCAATTTGCATAGTTAGTTAAAGGATGAATATAATTTCTTTACACCAAAATACAGGGTCGGATCTGTGAATCTGGATATTGCAAATCATAGGTTTCTCAATACCATTTTTGAAGAAAATGCAGCCAAACAATCCTTTTTTTTCATAAAATTCCATATGTCAGCAATGGGATTAAAGCAATAAATATATACTAAGTAATATTCTTAATCATTAAAGCATCCAGTCTTGTACAATGTAATCCACCATATTTCAAGCTAAAGACAACACTTGGATTTTATATATACATTGGCTATTGCTTCCAAACCTTTTAATTACAAGAAAACATCACGTGGCCTGGATATCAAATATCCAAACATAATTCCCTATCATGTTCATGTTCGTCTTCGCCCTGTAACTACAGTCCTGCTGGACACGTTTTTACAGGTGGTGTAAATAGAATTAATAACGAGGATCTTAGACCATTCATTTTAAAAGGTCCTAAATATACGAAGCCCCAATTTTTCATATTTCATAAACATACTCAGTATTATGGATTCTGTAGAAGGAAAGAATATGGAGATAGCGCAAAATAGGAGCAGAGCAAACACGGACCTCTAAAACATCAGAGGTGGGATCAGATGCCATGGAGGAGTGAGCATCCTCTGCTGACCGGCCATAACCGCCGTGTGCTCCTTGTCATGATAGGGACATAACGGGAAAATCCGTCGTCAATTCTGTGTATAAATAATGTTGTAATGTACTAACAATTAATATGAAAAACGTCAGTCAGCATTTGACTCAATGATTAATTGTATTTGCTGACAATGTCATCGTATCGACCAAAGAACTTATGAAATGATAACTTTAAACGAGACTGCTTATATTCGTGTTTCTCCAACTTGTTTGACAATAAATTACCTCCTTTTAGAAATTGATCATACATAGAGCGTGCTCTTGCGTATGGAATCAACTAAGATATATAAACTCCGCTTGCAGGTGATGAAGGTATATTGCTGCATAAGTGAGGGAAGTTGACGATAGAAAAGTTAAAGTCATCAGGTTCATCCTAGAGCTTGGTTGTTAGATTATCTTTAAAGTTTCTTTTTCAAGTAAAATATCCAAGTAAAACGCAAGTCGGTGGGCTAGACATGAAAAAGACGACCTCGGCACTTTATTAGAATGAATTAAATGTATCAGATGTTGTCACAAGTCCCGCATTAAGTGATTGAGAGGTAATATGAAAATCATTTAGCCTTCTTATTCACTGTATCCAATAATCACTTCTGTATTCAATAATCCAAAGGTGGAGAAAAAGTTAGATAAATTACATAAGTATATACTGGTCTCTGCTGATAAAGCAGCGAACAACATTGTCCTCCTTTGTAAGGCTTATAAAATGAATTGTTTTTAGACTAATATATTTGATTCTACATGTGGTAATCCAACTTATACTCATAGTTCCTTTTCTAAGGAAGAAATTCTTCAAAATCATATGTCAGTTTTAAAGATGTATTTTAATTACATATCTCTATTGTATTCAGAAATATAAATATCCTTACAAACAAAGATACATAACGGATTCAAGAGAATGTTCAACCAAGCCTCTTTCTCTACTCCTCACTTAGATTTTAACAGTAGTGAAGGAAAAAATATTAAGAGTACTGTGCAACAACATTTTCGAGTAGTGCTGTAAATCAGATGTTAATACTTTTGAAAAATTAAAGATCTCGAGATTTTACAAAAATCAACAGCTTAAAAACTTATGACTTTTGAACTTTATACACAACCATTCCCCACGATAAATTAAAGTCCATGTTTTCTTATGTCATTGACAGCTGCTTTTTCAAAAAAACTTGTTAATTTACTTACCTTGCCATTGGTCATTTGCAAAATTATTTCGTTAAAAAAAATCTGATTGTACACACAAGTACTCGTACATGTAAGTTGAAATCAATGTTTATATTTTAGTTTATTTAACTTCAAGGTTATTCTTTCGGAGACCTTGACAATGTTTTATTTTATACATAGTAGTTAAACGATATTAGCGAGATCTGATTTAAGAAATTCCACACTTGTTATCAAAATCAATAAGAAAACACATGAAGAAACGGAAACTCATTATTCTGATAAAGGCATGGACGTTGAGAGAGGCATCTTATTTTGATACCATTACTACATGTATTCCGTCAGCTACCGACAAAGAGCCTAAACACACAAAGAGTATGATCTGTTCATTTCATGAATTTTATTATCTCTGATTACATGTCCATAAAAAACATTGAAAGAAATAACGGAAATTACTCATTGAAATTTAATTAGCTAAATCTATCAATTATATATAGCATTTACTTTTCAATGTAAATAATAGGGTTTTTATGCCTACTCTTGTACATATTGATGTTCACTTTTTCTTTTATTTAAACGTTTTTCCAAGATATTTCCAATAATAGATTACTCCTTTGAAAGTATTTTAAGAATATGCTAGATGATGGGAAAAGGATTAGCTTAAAGGATATGGAGAAAACGAACGGTATTCAAGGTCAAAAATCCATCAAACAAAACAAAATTGGAGCAAAGCAAACACGATCCTCTAAAAAATCGTAGGTGCCATGGAGGAGCGAGCATTCTCTGCCGACCGGTCACGCCTGCCGTGTGCTTTTTGTAATGAACTTGAAATAATGGAAAATCCACCGTCAATTCAGTGTTTAAATAATGGACTATCTATTAGTATGAAAAAAGTCAGTCAGTATTTGACTCAATGATAATTTGTATTTGCTGACAAGGACGTCATTGTATCGACCATATAACTAAGAAATGAGAAATGATGACTTTAAACGAGACAGCTGGAAATTCTGGTTTCAACAACTTGTTTATCAAAAATTTACCTCGTTTAAGAAATTGTTCAGACTTTGACTATGCTCTTGCGTATCAAATCAACTGAGCTATATAAACTTCGTATGCAGGCGATGAAGGTATATTACTGCAGAAGTAGGTGAAGTTGATGGTAGAAGGGTGCAGATTCATAAAGGTTATCCAAGAGCTTGGTTGTTAGATAATCACTGACGTCTCCATGGTATCTTTTATCTCATGCTCACCAAGGTACATTGAATAGTCATAAGAATGGAAATAACCAGTGTAAATTGACAATATGTCGTCGATATATCTGAATGTCGAGGTAAAGTGAGTGTTTTCGTTTTTTCATCTGTAGATTTTGGACAAATTCTGCTTCATATGAATACAAAAATATGACTGCTTATAAGGGGTTTTAGATGAGTTTTCCCATTTTCAACCGTTGCTAGAAAAATAAAAAGTAATTATATACATGTAAAAAATGAGTGGAAAGTTGATCAATCATTTATATTAAATTATATCATTTGTAAGCCCTAGTATGTTGATGCATGCATGTTAAGTAAACTACAAAGTATAAATTATATAATTGTCCAAATTAAAATAAGCAGGAAATAAATAATGTGGGTTTTTGGACATCTTTTTGACCCAAATCTTAACCAGTTAATAGGTTGAACATTCTAGTTCAAACATCTAATGTAGATAACCTTATTTTTTGCTTTTTTCTATTCGTTGATTAAAATGGTATTTATCTATAATCAATGATAAATGTACTCCGAGCACGAATAGTTTTGGTTGGTAAAAAATTATTTATCAAAGGGTTCACAGTACTTTTAATTTGCAGAGACACTTGTTATTGACACAAACATCCACATGCCTAATTTGTTTATGAAGAGTTATCAGATATAAATTGGTCCTATAAATTGATAAAATATTTTTTAATTGATAGCTACTTCCCTGTTCATAATATGAACAACTCTTTTTTAAATGCATATCTGAATGTACATATACTGTAGAAAACTAATTTAATCTTCATTTGCGAAAGTAATTTTTCAGAACTGTTGCTACTGTTCAATATAATTTTGGTGAAAACTAATATACGAGAAAATGATATTTTTGCAAGCACTCTGTCTTGCGTAATAGCACAAAAAATTGCAAATAAAAAGTGATTTAAAATAAAGTGATGATAAGAATCAGTCATCGATATATATAAAAAATAGATAATGCAACTTTGAGAAATGGGAAAAATAAACGAGCCTCTGAGATGGATTCAGGTGCTTAGGAGGGGAACATATTCCCTGTTGACCCTCCACACCAACCACGAGCCTAATGTATTGCTCACAAAGACAACTTCAGCTGTTAATTCAGCTAAAAAATAAAGGCCTAGTAACATATTTGAAAAAAGGCAGCAAAATTATGATCCAATAATTCATCATAAGGACCACAAAATTTTCCAAATGCCGACTTTAAAATTTAAAGTCTATGATATCCTTGTAACATGTATCAGTGCTAGCCTTCCTTTGCTTGCTTATTACAAGTGATCGTAATAAGAGAAAACTCTAAAGTAGCTAATTAGTTAGAGGGCATAAACACTAAGGTGGATTTATTGAAGCAAGCCCAAATGTTAGATAACATAAAGAGGCAAAATGTCATTTCTCTCCCTTTTGACATTTTGCTTGAACTTGCGAAGGGACACAACTTTTGCAATGTGTGGATGCGACTTACGTGGTTACGTAATTTAGTATTGAATTGACTTTTTTTCCAGAAGTATTTCAAAACTAAATAAAAAAAAAATATTTTACAGATAAGTAAGCATAGATATTAGATGCATCATTACTTATTCAAAAGTATTCTGTGCGACTCGTTGACGATTTTATATCATATTGAATTATCATTAATTAATGCTGAATCTCAGTTACATGTAATTGTGTCAAAAAGGGAACATGTGAATGCAGTAACATTCGATCAGTCTTTATAAATTCTCTGGCTTGTATGCTGGATAAATTCTATGTAAATTTAAGCAATAAATACAGATTTTGCATTATTTAGACTGTTTTGCACATCATATTACGTACAAAAATCACAAATCTTTCACAGTTTCAACATGGTGAAATATAGGGTTGTTTTTTAAGGCAAATCGAATCTTATGTAACAAGCCTAATGAAGTAAGGAGGATTTATGCCAATGATGATTTTTCCCTTAGGAATTTAAGATCGAAACTCCAATTATACCTAAATATATATGTTAAATATACTTATCAACTATATCTTTCTGATAACATCAATGGACTTGATAAAATATTTAAAATCAGACATACGTGTTTAATAACAGAAGTACATACATTTAGATACCCATCTAGGTCAAAAAGACCGTGGCATTTCAGTCTATTTCAGAAAGGTAATTTTTAAAAAATATTTTTGTCATGGTTTTAACAAGAAAAGATCAATTTAAAGATTATCGAAAGAGATGTATAAAATGTTCTTACCATTTTGTTTAATATCTACATGTATAATTATTAGTTTTTTGATATTTAAAAAAAAATATCGTTGTAAATTTGAGAGGGGAACAAGATAAATCCCTTACTGCCTCAGGTTATATTTTGCCAGGTCTAATAACATTATTTTGTGCATAATAAATGTAATGAATTATTTGAAACAAAAATATAGAACAACATTGGAATTTAGTCTAAAATCAGTAAAATAATGCTCATCCATTTTCTTGTAATAATTTACCTGACGAAGACAAAAAGGTCATTTCAAAAGATTTACTTACAAAAATCAATATAAATGATATCATCATATGCTATATTGAACCCCAAGAGAGCCAGGAAAATTTCACATACCGGTAACTGAATTTGATCAAATTTTGAACTTCATCTAACAGAGGATGAAAAACTTACAATGAAAACTTGAATTAAAAAAAAAATAGCAGACAGGCTATTCAACAATTTTAGGGAAAAAAAATATTTTTTTCACTATGAAAATAAAGGAAAAGAGGGGATTACCCCCCCCCCCCCCCTTGAAAAAAACAAATCCTTTGTACAGGTTTATAGAGTGTTATATTATGCACGTTAAATAGAATTTGATTGATTTTGAGGGACCGACTTGGGTTTCCATTGCGCAATACTTCGCACATCATAGTAAAATGAAGCGCATTTTCTGTTTAAAGTAACTTTTTTCACTAAATTGTCAATATAAAACAACATTAAGAAATTTCATATCTAAACAAGAGGCCCATGGGCCACATCGCTCAAATGAGTGACCATTCTGTCAATTAACAGATTCCCCCCTTTGTAATACCTATCTTGACCTCGACAATCCTATTCCCTATTGCGGCTCCGCCATTCCCCCGGGGTTCATGATTTGAACAATTTAAAATCTACACTACCCCAAGATGCTTCCACATAAGTTTTAGTTTTTCTAGCCCTGTGGTTCTTGAAAAGATTTTTAAAGTTTTTTTCCTTTACATTTCTTTGTAAAAATTGGATTCCCTATTGTGGCCCCGCCACATCCCCGTGGGTTATTATTTGAACAATTTAGAATCTACACTACCTCAGGATGATTCCACAGAAGTTTCAGCTTTTCTGGCCTTGTGGTTCATGAGAAGATTTTGAAAGTTTTTTTCCTACACTGTATATATTTCTAAGTAAAATTCGGATTCCCTTTCCCTTTCCGGATTTTAAACTGATAGGTAGATTGACTTCGTAATAGTGTGTTATTGAAGATTGATAAACGTAATCTCTTTAAGAAGGGGTAATAAAAATGTTATAAAATAAAAAGTATTTTCTTGAAATTTGAAATATAGAAATTTGAAAATCTCTTGATCATTTGTATTTATTTAAGAATTTACTATACTCACCGTCAATAGAAACGCAACACCCTAATTTTAGGAGTGAAAATTATATACGGGATATAACTATGTACCAAAAAAGTTAGGCCATCTTTTACTTTGCCAAATCAGTTATTTAACGGTTGAATGATTTTCATTCCATTACCGGAAGTTGATTTTTAGCCCCCTGAACAGAAATCAAAAATTAGCATTTTAAATAAAATTATTGACAATATTTTGGGTTTTCAAGGTTTTGTACCTGTTAATTATAAGTCTTGTACTAAAAGTCCGGAAAAAATATCCTTCTTTCACTTCCGGATGTGATGCCTGTATTTCCTCAAAGTAACTGAAAGCACGCATTTTCATTGCTTATGTTGGAAATTTTCAAAATAAAGAAAAAGGAGAGCTACAGATGCAAATATACACTACATAACGACTTTTCGGGCTCATTTGTTTCAAAAGCATGAATGACAGTTCCTTGACCGGAAGTCCAAGGGTTACTACACTACGCCAAGTTAGAGAAAATTCGACCTCAGTATCTGAAAAACAGGCATTAAAAAAAGGACAAGAATATTTATTTCGCTCAGATTAAGACATTGATAAACTTAATGCATGGTAGAATTCGGGCTACTTATGTTGTACATGGCGGACTAGCACGTTTTAATTGAATGGTCGGAAGGGGGGATGTTTTAGAGTTATGTGTTACTTTATAAGGTTTAAAGATAAGATTAAGAATGAATACATCAATGTAAAAAGTAAATTTACAAAACAATGATACTTCATTTAAACTTTAAATGTTATCTTTAGACCTTATAAAGTAACACATAACTTTAAAAACATCCCCCCTTCCAACCATTCAATTAAAACGTGCTAGTCCGCCAGGTACAACATAAGTAGCCCGAATTCTACCATGCATTAAGTTTATCAATGTCTTAATCTGAGCGAAATAAATATTCTTGTCCTTTTTTTAATGCCTGTTTTTCAGATACTGAGGTCGAATTTTCTCTAACTTGGCGTAGTGTAGTAACCCTTGGACTTCCGGTCAAGGAACTGTCATTCATGCTTTTGAAACACATGAGCCCGAAAAGTCGTTATGTAGTGTATATTTGCATCTGTAGCTCTCCCTTTTCTTTATTTTGAAAATTTCCAACATAAGCAATGAAAATGCGTGCTTTCAGTTACTTTGAGGAAATACAGGCATCACATCCGGAAGTGAAAGAAGGATATTTTTTCCGGACTTTTAGTACAAGACTTATAATTAACAGGTACAAAACCTTGAAAACCCAAAATATTGTCAATAATTTTATTTAAAATGCTAATTTTTTATTTCTGTTCAGGGGGCTAAAAATCAACTTCCGGTAATGGAATGAAAATCATTCAACCGTTAAATAACTGATTTGGCAAAGTAAAAGATGGCCTAACTTTTTTGGTACATAGTTATATCCCGTATATAATTTTCACTCCTAAAATTAGGGTGTTGCGTTTCTATTGACGGTGAGTATATTTGTAGCCGTCATATTTTGACGTACTCCATAAGAACAGGAAAAATCGTTAATTTTCCGCATTTTGAGATGTCCCCTCTGGAAACCAGAAAGTAGAATTTTGTTATTCTAACATTATAATGTACAATATTGTAATACTCATCATATGACATAAGTTGAGCAAAACATCTATTGTAGTATGCGTATACTTTGCTTTAAAGTATGAAACATTGGTACTTTCTTATATACATGTAATCCTATTGTAAATGTACTTGTATTTTGAGACAATCCCTTAACAATTTCTGGACGGTAGATTTCCCCCCAAACTCGACATGTAAAATGAAGCAAATGTACTAAGTAACATATGTTATTAACTTTAAGAGTTTCTCTATCATAGTTTTTGCACAATGAAACCCCAGTTGGCTTCATTAAATGTAGTCGGAAATCGAAATTTAGCGTTCGTGGTCCTATATGTCGTTATGCTAAATTACTAAGTAATGTTTTTCATGCCAGATATTGGGATATTACTTTCAAAATAAATTATTTACAGATTTTCCTTTTCTACTAATCATGACAAGAAGCACAACCGGGATTCTCTTTCGCTATATTGTTTATTACTTCATGTTACCTTTCCCAAACTTTTGTGCTTTAAGGGGTACTTCCGTGTTTCCTTTGTATTGCTTTATGGATCTTTGAGCTTCCTTTCTTGTTATATCAATAACCCATTCAGCTCTTTCTTATAATTATTATGCTCTAATTTCAAAGTCTGCTTGTTTTTATTATTTTTATTATTTTATTGCATTTGTCAATATTAACAATATTTAAATCAGGTTCTTTTTTATGCTTTGCTTTGGTGAACAAAAAATATTAAACAGAAAAATAGAATCATAAAAAAATAACTACTTGAAAATAAATATTTTTCCTTTGCTATGTTTAGGGATCAACTATTTTGAGTTTTAAGATCGAACCTGACTAACATAAATAAACATGAAGAATGTTCCAAAAAACAGTTTCACAGTTGCTGATTGGGTTGTGTTTTCTGGGATGCTCATCATCCCGGCATGCATCGGAATTTATTATGCTTTGGCTGGAGGAAAGCAGAAAACTACTAAGGAGTTTCTTATGGGAAATCGCAGTCTAAAAATGGTTCCTGTGGCCATTTCTATTCTTGTTTCTTTTCTGTCGGCAATTCTGATTTTGGGAGCGCCTGCAGAGATGTATACAAAAGGAACCCAGTATTACTTATATGTGTTTGGACAAATGGCGGCCGCAGCACTGGCTGCTTTCTTGTTTGTGCCGCTATTTTACCCGCTGAAATTAACGAGTATGTACGAGGTTAGTATAAAATTTTAAAGAAAGTTCAAATTTGCATATTTATTTACATTGGAAAAAAGGTTGGACAAATTAACCTCCCTGTTTAAAAGTTATTTAACAAATCTCTGAGTGCTCCAATTTTGATCATTTTTTGCTTCTGTCATTTTCATAATATTGCATATACATGTATTATTTGAAACTATTATCCCTTAAAACTGAATCCTGTTTGGAAAACATTCAGTTTTTAATCATGTTAGGACTCACTTGGACTTTTTTTCATTAAACTTCAAGTACAAATTTGTTAGCAGAAGGCACTTGTTACTTTTTAATATGTAAAGAATGACAAGAAGTGAGGTCGACGGACTAAAGGTGAGGTCTGGCGTCCCTTTTACTCCACTTATTCAAATGGATGACAATACCTACCAATATTAACCTCTTTTACTGTGATATTGTTCGAGTTATAACGACTGAGATAGGAAATTATGGATTACTTAAAGGCAGAGATTTTTAACCGTACGGTTTTCTCAGGTAAGGGGAGGGACTTAATTTTACACGCGTGGCATCCCGAGGCATTGTCGGTCGCTCCATATGTTTAATTATAGAGAATATGTTACCAGCTATTTCTTGTTATTTTGAACAAGTTTGCTATAATTCAGGTAATGTCTACAGATTTCAAGTTATTGAATTATCGAAAAGAAACTTTCAGTCCCTGTTTTATAATTCTCGACTAGGTAAAGGAAGATATGAATTCACATTCATGGTGCTATTTCTGAGAACTTGTAATGATATCAAAATCCGTAAAAGCGACCAAAATTAGTTATATCACATGGTGATGTGACAATAATAAAGTGCATTTTTTATTTCATCAATTATTCATCAAATCCAGTTTTAGATCTAATTTGTTAAATTAATAAAAAGAAAAGGTATTATATAATTATTATCATTTATTCTTATTTTTCTAGAAAATAAAGGATATCTCTAATACGATAAGCATATTCGTAATGTATGTCAAGGGGTGTAGAATTTGAAAAGTGCCGGGAGCTATTTTGGACTGCATAGTGTTTTGCTTTTAATTAAAGCAGAATTAAAGCAAAAACGATTTTTTTTAGATTTTATACAAATTTGAGTGAAAAATTATCAATGTTTCCTCAGCAGCACAAACTTCATTCCAGCACCTTTCTCATAAATTTTATGAGCCTTTCTTAAAATCAGGTTTTTTCTGTTCAAAATCTCACGTATGCCACGCCTGATGCATGAGATTATCAGAAAATGAATACAGCACATTATTTACATTACGTATTTAAAAAAATATTTGGGGGGTAGTAATATCTAGGCATTTTCAGAGTCGGTCCTTAACATAAATGAGTTCCTTTGTGAGCCAGAACTTTTTTGTAGATATCATCTAAGACTTTATTTTACATAAATTTTGTTCTTTATGTTTTCACATACTATGCAAGTAAAATATAAAGCACAATATTTCCATTTCTAATTTTTTTTCTCTGTGATAACTGTTTGAAAGTTGGGGGAATTTATTTCTTGATAATTCTGCCGGAATGTAAATTAGGCAGGTCGATAGGTCAGCAGCTAAGGAGGTCTAATACGCATGCAAATCTCGTGCGCATCTGTCTCTGTGTCTGATGCTAAGGAGGCCAAATATGCATGTAAATCTCGTGCGGCTGCCTTTGTGTTTGACGTCAGTGTGCGAGGACTATTGAAATTGGCATGGAAGTCCTCGTGTAATTTAAATCTATTAGTCTACATTTTTAATGTCTAAGTCTACAATTTTATTTCACAATGAAATGGAAATATAAGGAATCACTATCTAATTTTGAGAGTATGCCAGGGACATCAACAATAGTGGGAAACATGGGATAATTTTAGCATAACGGGCTTGGCCCGTTATGCAAATTATCCCATGTTTCCCACTATTGTTGATGCCCTGGCATACTCTCAAAAATAGACAGTGATTCCTTAAATAAAAACTTCCCTCTAGAAATGCTTTATTTGCAGGGCCTTGACCTTTAACTAAATGTTGTACTAAATTTCAAAGTTTAATGCATCTATTCTGCATGCGCCGTTATAAGTAAATTTGGAAACAAACATTTCCTTATAAAGAAATATTTTTTGACTATAAATTTGGACCATCAAAACGTATAAAAACACATAAGGTTCAAAATATGTAACAAGAAAAGATTGATCGAAGTGCATGAAGTCGCTTTATATAAAAATTGCAGGTACAAAATCGGTCAAAAAAGATTATATTAATTATAATAAAGGTGACGAGAAATGTACGAATAACAAGGAGGTATCTCGTAGAAGAAATAAAGAGATGCTTTCAAAAATCGTTTAAATAAGTTGAGAATTGTTTTCTTTTTTTCTGAACAGTATATTGAACTAAGATTCAAGTCCAGAGCAGCAAGATTAACAGCAACAGTTATAAATATACTGTCATCGGTGAGTATAATTTACTTTCATGCATATTAAAGGTACATGTAAATCGGCGAAAGAACTCTGTACATTATGTATAACAAGGCGGCCCTGTAAAATCGGCAAAAATTAAACGCACGATAATTTTTTTTAACTTTCTTTATTTCTTGTTTAGGTTCCCCTTTGTGAAAAATTGCTATCAATTTTCCGCAACTCGCGTGACCTTTTGTGTATATAACGTTCAAAACCGGTTTAATATTCCGGGATTCACCTATTTTGGACGTTTTCTTCCTCTTCAAGTCTAGATTTTGTTATGGCCGCATCCGAGTACGTATGCGAAACTTCGCAAAAAGAACAAGTATACTTTGGTTACTAATATGCAAGAGAAAAAATAACTGTACAAAAGTGCGGCCACGTCCGTTTTTACGAAAAATTGCAGTTGAAAATATTTCGTTTTTGGATAGATGTGACTTTTCCTCCATCATAAAATCTATACTTTTAAGGAAATTTATTGTTTAAGTTTGAATCTAGAAGTTTTATTACCTGATCTATACTTTTACAGAAATTTATTGTTTACATCTGTATCTGAATGTTATGAAAACCACATAAACTTTTCTCCGTAAAATTTATCAAGGGACATTACATGCAATTTAATGACGCAATACATTGAAAAACATGACGTTATAATGAGCCATCATAGCTATATTGAACAACCAAATTCTTCAGTCTTCCATAATAAAATAATAAGTATGAAACATTTTCAATCCATATATACAGTGAAAAACAGTAATAGCGACATAAGTTTGTATGGTTCAATGGATTAATTTACATTTATACATGTACCTCTAATATCAAAATGAGCGTCTCCTTCATAATGGACGTGATATTGACTTTACTGTTCAAGAAAAAACCCTTTTATAACGTTGTATTGAAAATTATCATGCACCTTTCTTAAGTATGAATTAGGTTATACATGTGTACATTTATCATGCTGATCAGAATGTTGACATCAGTGTTTTCAAGACAGGTTTAAATCATAAACATGCAATTCAAAGGCCACGGATCCAGGGCCAGTTCGCCGGGCGTCCCCCTACCCCCGTTTGATTTTTTAAGATGTTTGTATTTTGTAAAACAAGCATTTAACTTCAGTTTTGTACAGTTTAGTATACATGTTGAAAAAGAAATAATTACATCTAAGTCCTTTAATCATTTTTTGTCACTTGCATTAAACACAAACATGTAGATCTAGGAATAACATAAAATTGCAGATCAATAAACAAACTACCTAATGTACAATTAAATTGCCCTTTGCTGTCTTTGTTCATTCTGAGATGGGAGACTACATGTATGGTACGAGATATTCCGAAATATTCATTTACCGCCATACATGTACCTATGTATTCTAAAATTCCTGCAAGGTCACGATTGGTTTTCTAAAATATAGGGGGATACAACAAATTATACAAGGTATTCGTTCCCGGACCTTACCAAGAATGTGTACTCAACGCCTGCGGGGTTTCATCGCAGCTCCAGACACCCTGCTTTCAATACCACCCCTCCCCCGGTATTAAATTCCTGGATCCGCAACTGTAGTTTACAAGGACTTTAAATAATGAAATAATATTATTTTGACAAAATTTGTAAGGCTGCACTTTTGAGCGTTTTCGGCAATTACTACGAAATAAAGATTAACTGTTCTCATTTGTAATTAGCTTTTTTCTTTATAAAGAAAAGTGATATTTTTAAAACATTATATTTAGGAGGTATTGTAAAGCAAAGTAATTGTCTATGCTTTTTCAGATTTTGTCTAAGTATAGTCCTATAGTCACGTAATACATGTCATCTGTTACGTATACTAGTATTTTAAAAGAATTTTTTATTAAATCAACTTTTAAAAAAAACTTATCTAGTTAGAAACACAATCTCGCCTTAAATGGTAATCCGGGAATGGCAAATCTAACTCTGTAAAAATAAAAAAAGGCAGGCCATAGTGACGGTGCCCACAAGTCACAAATAACATCAGTTTTCGTATATTAATAACAGAACTGCAAAGGTGTCTCAATACGTAGCTTATAAAAAGGTTAATAAAAATAGGGATGTGAAGTGAATTTTGATATTTTTTAAATGTAAGTGTTTTGTAATTCTGCATTACGGTTATTTGCGTTTTGTCTTCATTTAAATAAGTAAATATATAGAAGTGGGGGGGCTTACTGATTATCAGCATGTATTTTAATGACTACAAATGAACAAGTTTTATCAGAAATTTGATTTCAAACTAGCGACAGTCCTTTTTCTGTTGATCTCCACTCGACTCTGATCGTTGATCGATCGTTTACAGCCAAAATCAATGCTTTGAAAACAAAACACACAGACTTCCATAGCTTAAATTACGTTGATAAACCATCTAAATCATACACTAAAGTTACATAATATTTCAATGTAGCATATTCATTTCTACAAGTTTTAATGAAAATTATGCCCATTAGACAGTACTACTAAATTTTGGGATCCATTCCCGAAAATTCGTGATTTTTTTTTGTCTTTATGCCCCCGCTTGAAAATCAGGAAGGGTATATAGTAATCGTTATGTCTGTCCGTCCGTCTACAGCTGAACGTGTGTCTGTCTGTTACGCTTTGGGGTACTCATCTCTTATCTTTAACTCCTCACATACCACTGAGTGAAATTCAATGAAACTTTCACTATCCTACTAACATATTGCCATTGTGCACCTTCTATTTAACTTTTTGATCCGACACATATTTTGGGTTTCCAAAGGCAAAACACAAAAGAGAGGCACCCCAAAGCGTAACAGACGGACGGACACACCGATCACTATATACCCTCCCACTTTTCAAGAAAATTGAAAAAAGGCATATCATATAACCCCGAAATAGGAAGTAATTAATATGTTTTAAAAAAAGACCCAACATTTACAGCGCCGCCATTTTTTGGAATGGAAAGGGGGGAGTTCTGTTGATAGCTTTTTCATTGCCAAAAAAAAAAAAAAAAAAAAGAAAATCTAACTTCATAAATAATACATTCAATTTTAAAAGTTCTCACCTCATTTCATCTTGATGAATCAAGTTTCGTAGCTTGTCTGGTACAATAGTTTGTTAAAAAATTATATATTTTTGAAAATTTTTAAACTATTTCTAACTATCAACGATATATATTATGGATTGAAAGAAAGTTCAAAATGGTTTACTGGAATATTAGCAGTAACGTTAAAATCAGTTACGTCGTGATGACGTCGTTACGTCAAAGGTTGTAACTATTGAAGAAAATGAACCATTTTTCTAAACCTCTGGCGAAAAAAACGGTATGAGATAATTCTAAAAAATAAAATGATTTTGAAAAAACACATTGTTGGCATGTTTGTAAAAATCTTCAACCAAATTTAAAGACAGGGCCGCCTCGTTATATATACCGTACTCAGTTCTTTGGCTAACTTTGTTTAAGTTTGTTTTATTTTTATATTAAAAACTGTAGTTATAAATGTCTTTGCATAAAATTAATCTTAGATATATCAAATGTCATTATTTTTTTGGTATTTCCTTTTCATTAGGACATAATCTCAATATACTAGTTATAGCTGGTTAAAAAAAAAGATATATAACACCAGTGCAAACTATCAATTATAAACGCTATTATGACAAAAAGTTGATGCACAGGATGCAATGAAACATGGATAAAACGAACTGTATTCGAGTTCAAAAGTTGATAAAACAATACAAAATAGGGACAAAACAAACACAGACCTCAAAAGCATCAGAGGTTGAATCAGGTGCCACTGAGGAGTAAGCATCCCCTGTCGACCGGTAACACCTGTCGTGTGATCCTTGTAATGATCTGGAAATGACAGAAAAATCCATCGTCAATTCAGTGTATAAATGATGGACTAATTCATACACGTTTTCTTTTAAATCCCTTGATATTACCTCAGTACCTTAATTAATGTTCTAAAACTAATTTCTTCAAATATGATTCTAAGTAAAAAGATTTTTAAAAATCAACTCAGATATTATTTAGATAAGCTGCTTGCATTTATTTAAGAGGTTTTGTTATTAAGAACATTAAGATACTATTATGTCGTTTGTTAGAAATAAAGAAAGGAACTGCAGTAAAAAACTATTCAGGATATAAAAATATGGCATTAATTCCTTTACCATGCTTCTCATTCTAGTACAAATAAGTAAAATAATAAGGTATATATCTTTATATATATATTTTTGAATGCAAAAGTGTTAAATACAAGTCTTTTATAATATTGACCTTATTTCTTTTCTCTCAGGATACCCTATATGTCGTATTGTTTTGTTTTTTTTTTAAATATGTATTTCAGCTAATATACACTGGAATTGCATCATTTGCTCCTGCAACAGCCTTGCAAGCAGGTCAGTTTCAGAGTAGTTATGTATTGTATTGTTGAATTGAAGTAGCAGGGACTTCCATGTACAAAATTTATGCAAGAAATTCCATTTAGGAAGCTATAAACACTGCACTCTTAAGAGATCTAATTGTAGACTAGTTTTATACTATTAAAGTGACCTGCCCTTATAAGTCAGATACATAAAATGATAATGTACAGTTAATAACACAACTTCTTATAGACTAAAATACGTCTAGCTATATAATAGAGCAAGCATTAGAAATTAAATTAATTTTTCCCATTACTTTTTCCAATGAAAAGTAAACAACGGTATTTTTGTTCACTCAAAGTCCATAGTCCTTGACCATTTTTTTCGGAATACAAGCAGGTTTTCTTTGTTGAAAATGAATTAAATAGTCACAAAATACATACCTATATATAAATTGTTTTTCTTCAAATCAAAAAAAAAGTTATTGGTGTTTAGAGCTTCTTTAAACAGAACAAATTTCGGAGCAAAGCAAACACGAACCCATAAAAACATCAGGGGTGAAATCAGGTACAACGGAGAAGTGAGCATCCCCTACCGACAGGTCACTCACGCTTTCTGCCCTTGTCACGATCGCATAATAAAGAAAAACACATGGTTAATTCAGTTTTGTTTATATTGGTCTCATATGTAATTAGTTTGAAAAACGTCGGTCAGCATTTGACTTCATGATGAATTGTATTTGCTGCTTTTTCTAACTCAAGTGTTTTCTTCTTATCACTTATCTTTATCTGCTTCACATAAATTAAACAAATAGAAATGTAATAACAGGAAAATAAAATGTTACATGTATAACAGAAAGCATGTGATGTCCACGTGAATTCTTATAGATTGTTGAAAGAGCTGGTCTCCAAAAACCACATAGATATTGTCAATAAGAAACTTAAGAATCTTTAAGAATCTTTGTGATATCAGTTTAAGAGTACTTGTGTTTTCAAGCAGATTTGTTTAAGAAATAATTTTGCAAATGTGCATTGCCAAAATAAGTAAATTTACAAATTAGGATACATGTATTAAAAAAAGTAAAAAAAAAAGTTAATTTGAATCATTTTTTTCATTACAGTAACTGGTTTTCCTGAGTGGGCTTCGATTCTTCTGATAGGTGTAGTTGTTACATTTTACACTTTTATGGTAAGTTTAATGCAATGAACCTGTAAAAAATAAATTTCAAATGTGTCTTTTGTTCTTGAGATTCTTTTGGTTTGGTTTGAACATATTTTATTGTTAAGATGTTACAACAAAAGCATTGGACACAAGTACTTATTACTTAGAACGTCCTCTCGTTTATAAAAATTAATTACACAAAGTATTAATTGTTCAAAAATTAATTTACACTGGAACCAAAGGTCAAGATTATCTAACATAGGTAATGCATGTACAAAATTTAAAATTGATGTAGTATGTACAAACGAATCTAAATACATTCAAAAACGACCAGATCTACTGATCAACACTTGCAGATTTAAAAATAAACTTTCATTTCCAAAAATACTAATCGAATTATCTCCCCATAACAGAATATGTGTGTCTACAATACGATTCTAAAAATAGCATTGAACAGTTCGTTTCTTGGGCCAGTGTATTTCGCACAAGAGAAAAGGAAATGATACGCGTCTTCTATTTTTCCACAAGTTCACAATGGACTGTCAATAATATTACACCTAAATAAGTCTTTATTTAGAACACAATTGTGTCTTAATCTAGTGTGGATTACACTCCACTAACGATCACCAAAAGTAAAAAAGGACGGTGTTCTCGGTGAGATTCTTTTAACCCTTTCAATATTAAAGGAAATGATTAAAGTTTGAAGAAAAAAGTTATTTTTTAAAAATCAATTTCGTACCTACCTGGAACTGAAAAATATGAGAGAAAATTGCGTCCTGAAAAGCATTAATCACGATATATAAACCCTGTGAGTTTCATACTGATATCTGTACTCCTTCTTGAGATTCTCCCCTGAAGAAATCATTTTGAAAAAGAGAGTTGTTTTCCAAAA
Source organism: Saccostrea cuccullata (assembly GCF_032062105.1). Classification (NCBI taxonomy): domain Eukaryota; kingdom Metazoa; phylum Mollusca; class Bivalvia; order Ostreida; family Ostreidae; genus Saccostrea; species Saccostrea cuccullata. The sequence goes on from NW_026919308.1 coordinate 18,686, forward strand.
ATATTTACTCGTATAAAATGCATCAGAAGCGAGTTTTCATTTTTTTGAGTTATAACTATAGACCATATTTATGTCACATTATGTCTTCCCATATAAATCCATCCAATATTGATCGAGGCATCCAGAGCATAAAGTAAAAAAAAAAAAAACAAGCTAATTCAGAGAATCCGTGTCCCCCACTTAGGGAAAAAGTCGGATCCCCCGACTGAATTTGTAGAATTATTAAATGTATACATGTATACTGAAGCAAATAAAATACATGTATGTCAATATGCATATAAAGATTTGATTGCTTATTTTTTTATTAATTGTATAGAAGATTCTTTTTATATGGAATATTTATCACCCTGCAATGATGATTTTATGACTTTGTACAAGCCAGACCTCATAAATGTATTTTTCATTTCACATGCTGAATACTATCATTTAGTAATAAAAGCATTTCGAAAAAAAAAAGAAAGTTGATCGTCCGGGATTCGAACCCGGGACCTGTGACATGTGAAGCGAGAGACATACCACTACACCACGGACCTACTTTACAACGGAGAAAATTATAAGCAAAGATGAAGTCACATACATGTATTTATATATTCACGTTCGATATTGTCAAAATTTAACACAATGCATAGTGTCTAATTTAACCTTTATTAAATAGTTTTAATGTAATAATATAGAGTCCGCCGAGAACCGGTTTTATACGTAATAACTCTCCTCATGCCCCTGTGCTAAAATAGCGATATGTAATACAATAAATACTAATAAAACAAACGGGGCGGGATACTTTGAGAGGGGTGAGAGAGGTCCTAAGTAGTTTTGGTATAAAATTACATAGCAAAAGCTCAAAATCCTCTTGAAATATTGCCCGGAAAGGATAGTGTTACACAAGATATAATGTGTAAATTTACGACCTTGAACTTTGACTTTTTGACCTCTAAATACATAGGGGTCTTCCTTAGGCCAAAGGGAGTTGTTTTGAAAAATTTCATTGCAAAAGCTCAAAGGGTTCTCGATATATCGCTCGGAAACGAAAGTGTTATAACAGACAGAATTTGCGAATTTTGACCTTGACCTTTGACCTTTTGACCTCAAAATCAATAGGGTTCTTTTTTAGTCCATAGAGAGTTGAAATGCAAAATTTCATTGTGAAAGCTCAAAGGGTTCTCGAGATATCGTATGGAAACGAAAGCATTACAGACAGACAGAATGACGGACAGACGGACGGACAGAGAGACCCAAATTAATATCCCTCACTTTTCAAGCGGGGGACAAAAAAGAAGGCTTGTTGTTCTCGAATAACTTTTTCTTTTGATTTTTTTTTATTTTACCCCCTTTAAATTAATTTCGCATACAAAAAAAAAAAAAAAGAAATGGCTTAAAAGTTTGCAAAAACAACAACAACAACAAAAATAAGTTACATTGATCTTTGATTATGAATAAACAAGATGTGTTTGTGAAACACCATGCACCCGGCGGCAACAAAGTTCGAAAAAGCTATTTTTAGCAAGTAGTTTAATTGCATGGTCACAAGGTCATTGACCTAGGTGTCATTTAAATGAATTTGATTAGTGGAATACGCATACCAAACATGAGCTAGCTATCTCTTATGGTTCAAAAGTTATGATTAAGGTTCAAAAAAGCTGTTTTTAGCATATAGGTCACATACAAGGTCACCAAGGTCACCAGATACTTAATGACTGCTCTGTCATTGCGACGTCAAGATTGAAGTAAAATATAAACACAAATGCTCAATTATTTTTTGGCCATTACAGGGAGGATTGAAAGCTCTAGTGTGGGTGGATGCATTTCAAGCCATCATCATGTTCGGAAGTCTGTTATCAATTGTGACAAAGGTAGAGTTTTTTTTTTAATTTTAGCTAGGAAGGCTCGGTGGAACATTAACTGATATACCAACTTAAAGGTATATCCTGTTAGGTCATTACAGACTTTAATTAGCAGTCATAGGGGAGGAGTGTCATTCTTCCATGCCGATTAGGTTTTATTTGATTATATATAGGAGCTGCAGCACATATATTCTCTTATTTTTGCTAATCTCTTTATGTGCATGTCATCGTGAAACCAATGAGGACTTAACATTTTAAATAAGTATATCATCTGTTTAGAAATACCGACCTCATTAGGGGAAAAGAAGTACAGTATGTTAAAATTAATAATTTTATTAACTTATAAAGCTGTACACTCAAAATTATAAGGAAATTTTGTTTAACTGCAGCTAATGGATTACAAAATAGTCTTGCAAAGTATTCCAAGGAAGAAATGCTACATTTCTTATTTGTTGGCTTAGAGAACTACAGCCTGTATGCTTTGAATACTGTTATTGTTGAAAAAAAGTTTCGATTTTATTCATCACAAACTTTAATCTGATCCTTGTGAAGACGGTAGCCTGCAGGTTTTTATAAAACATTTTAATACATTCAGTTTAAATTCTTAAAAAGACCTGTCGTTTTTAAAGTACAAGGAAAGAACTATGCATTAAACACCTGAAAAAATATGGGGTTTTTTCTTGGACACATATCCATGTACATGTATGCACATTCCAAATTTTTTAATGACAGATAGATACGGATATTTCAAATACGTCATTGGCTGATAGATTTTAAACACCTAACAATTGGAAGACTGTCAAATATGACCAAATGGATTTTACATAACACTTATAAACATGATTTTTTTTTCTTTTTGGAAACATATTTTTTTTCATTCATCTAACTTACATCTATGTAAGAATACATATAAAAATCATACAAAACAAACCCCCCCCCCAAAAAAAAAAAAGAAAACAAGAACAAAAATATTTCGTGATCGGAAGTTAGAACTACTTTCATGTACTTAAGTCGACAAAAATAGGTAGCATTTGATTCTTTGACAGAATTTCGGCCTTTTGATTTATAATTTGATAGAGTTTTGAATAGGGACGTTGCTTGACTAAAATATAAATTACTAAAAACATGAAATATTCATGAGAATTAAAGATACATGCATCCATGTAGTAAAATCGACACTATCACAAAAATAAAAATCGATGAATGATTCTTAGTTAAGCAAAGAATTATTATTTTTTGAAAGATACTGTCATAACTGTAACGGTGTCTGCAGAGCGAGCGTCAGTGATTTAAAAAAATGTTTGAATATACCATTGCAGTAAAGAGACTATATCTAAAAAAAAACCAACATATTCATTGTTTATATTTACACTTTTTAAGTATCTGCCTTGAATGCAAATTTGATTTATAAACTAAAACCAATGTCTTACCGTTTGTGTAAGCTACAGTTCATGGAAGCGCCAACGTATCAGCATTTGGTCAATGTGAACGTGATTTTGACTTTTGCTAATTACTTTGTACTTCCTCGGCGTTCAACAATTGTGACGTCAAAATAAAATGCATGCTTTAATCTTGAATGCAAAAATGTGTCATTTAATATATATTGATATCAATATGCTAGTCTTTCATGGGAAAAGTTTGAAAATATTAATAGCTGATTGTCTTCGAAAGAAAATATAATCGATGAAAATAAATTTGCATACCTGTTTATATCTTTTTAAGGCTGCTTTAGAAGTAGGAGGGTTTTCAAAAGTGTGGGAACTGAATGAACAATGGAGTCGAATCAATTTTTGGAAGTAAGTTATTGCAATTAAAAAAAGATGCCTGTGTTTTGCAAAGTTAAGTTAGTTAAATGATTAAAAATCAACTAAATTTCAGATCTTATACAACTCAACGCACTTTTTACGCTCACATGGTTTTTCGCACAAATTAAGTTCACATTGTTATGATGTAATATTGTGTATCGAGACAACAAAATACATTTTACAAATATTTGTTTACATAATTTGAGTTTTATTTCATTTACTGAAACATAATTCACGCAGATCATTTGGTAGAACTTTGATATATTCATGGCTGAAAAATGACAACTATTCTCCTTTGAGTTTTTGTTGTTTCTTGCCAATTGCAACTGTCTTTTTATCCGTTCTTTAGAAAGCAATAGCTCTTGGCAGAAACGTAGACAAGGGCACTGTACAGCTACTGTAACTTGTAAATGCAGAAGAATTTTCATTTTCAGAGAAGGAATTAACTATTCAAAAAAAAAAATTACAACATTATCCTACTCTTTATTGTGGTTTCCTTCTGCAATGTTATCCCTCTTCGGTGCTACATTTCAACAAAACCAAGAGGACTATGGTAAATCGGCAATTTTTTTTTTAAAATACTCACCTTGATGAAGAACATTTAAAATTTTCAACTATATACATGGTATCAAGGAAAGCTCGTTTTATACAATTTGTAAAAACCTATGGTAGAATCGTATAGTCGTAACATCCTACCATTTATTCATAAACTTAAGATAATAATTTTAAAAGACATTCATGCTTGACATTATACATGTACATGTAATATAACGAAGGGTTATGCCATTGTACTGCAGTTCGAAAATGGTATTATTTTTATTACAACAATGTGACCTTAATTTGTGCGAAAAACCATTTGAGCTTAAAAAGTGCACTGAGCTGTAATGAAGGGGAAATTAATGGAGCTATCTGTATTTCATTTTGTGGGAAAAAAATGAAAATATAGTATTAGTTTCATAGTTTATTAGTGACGGTGTTCCCAAAACCTTTCACTAAAAACTATGTAACGAATTAACCCACCGATGAGAAATTTTTGTATTATCTGTGGTTTATAAGCTTTTTTGTTCTGCTTCATACTGTGCTTTTTATGACGTCACGTTGTGTTAGTTACGTAATGTCGCTTTCGTGCTATACTAAGGTACTAAACAGTGTGAAAGACTTTCAATAAAGGGAGATAAATGTTACTTTTATTACTTACGCTACTCTTTCATTGTCAACTGTAGAAACTCTGCAAATTTAGCCTTTCGTATTTTTTCGCTTTGTTCGAAGTAATTTTAAAAGAACATCAACTATGTATTGATTTTCAAATGACAAGTTATAAGAAATGAGTGTTCCACCCACTTAAGTGACAGACTTCAACCAGTCGTTGGCCAGGAGTTAATCGTCGAAAATCATCAGAAGTGGGGAAATATTTAATTTTTGAACGCTAACAGAAAAAGATCGATTATGTGTATATATATTGAGATAACGAACAGTATTCAATATCAAAGTCAATAAAACAATACAAATTAGGAGCAGAGCAAACACAGACCTCTAAAATATCAGAAGTGGGATCTGTGCCATGGAGGATTAGCATTCCCTCCTGAATGCACACGCGATGTGTGCCCCTTGTCATGATCGGAAAAATCTGTAGTAAATCCAGAGTATTAATAATGGACTAACAATTCGTTTGAAAATCTTCGTAAGCATATGACTCAATGATAAATTGTATTCGCCGACAAGGTCATTGTATCGACCAAATAATTTACGAATTGATTACTTTAATCGAGACTGCTGATATCCTTGTTTCATCAACTTGTTTGTCAATAATTTTCCTCGTTTAAGAAATTGTTCATACGTAGAACATGCTCTTGCGTATCGAATCAACTGAGATATAGAAACGCCGTATGCAGGTGATGGAGGTATATTGCTGCATGAGTAAGGGAAGTTGACGATCGAAAAATTAAAGTCATCACGTTTATCATAGTGCTTGGGTGTTAGTTTACCATTAACTTCTTTTTCTAGTAAAAACTTCAAGTATGAAACAGATGTTTTAGACTGTGATATGTTTTTATCTCCAGCTCATTAGGATATATCGTATCGACACAGGAATGGAAATTACCATTGCTATGCGTAAATGAGTTGAAGGCCACGGCAAATGTTTTCTTCTTTTAATGCATAAGATTTTGCACAAATTCTGCTTTATATCAATACAAAAATAGGTCTGCTAATAACGAAGCGCAATTGGTACCCGTAGGAATTCCAATAGATTGTTGGGATACCTGTTCTCCAAATACCACATAGATGTTGTCTTCAGAAACTCAAGCATCTTTTTGATGTAAACTTCAGAGTACTTGTGTGTGCAATTAGAATGTGTTTTGACAAAATAATTTTGCAATTGACCAATGTCAAGGTAAGTAAATTTACGAGTTTCATTTTCATTGAAAAAGCAGCTGTCAATGATAAACAAAAAAAAAATGCCTCGACTTTAATTCATCGTGGGTAATGCTTGTTTATTAAGTTGAATTGTCAAAAGTTTTTAAGCTGTTGATTTTGTTAAATCTGGAGATTTCCAATTGTCCAAAAGTTCCTTTGAATTTTTGAGTATCCACATCTGATTCACACTACTTCTTAAATATATTGTTGCCAGTTCTCTTGAAGTATTTCCTTCACTACTATCAATATATTATTGTACTATTATTAAATTATAGAAAGAGTCTTGGTTGAGCAATTGCTGGAACCCACAATCAATCTTTAGTTTTAAGGATTCCTATGAAGTTTCGGAATCCTATATACATGTATATGGTAGTTCAAATTCATATTGATTCTTCGGGATATTAAAAATATTCAAAAGGGAATATGATTTTAAAGAATTTCTGCCTTAGAAAGGGAACCAGTATATGTTGGATTACCACTCGTAGAATTAAATCCAAGTTATTCTAAAATACAATTTAGATAATGAGCCTTACATGCGAAGACAATGTTGTTCCCTGCTTTGTCAGCAGGAATCAGTATGTACTGATCATATTATCTATCTAATTTTTTTTCACTTCCGGATTAGTGAATAAAGAAGGATAAATGGTTGTCATATTGCCCCTCAATCCTTTAATACGCGATTTTAACATGGATCTGATACATTTAATTCATTCTAACAAACTGTTAACGTCTTTTTTCATATCTGGCCCATCATCTGGCGTAATCTTCAATAGAATCAATAATATTTATGAAATTCCGACGCCAGTTGAAGGATCGATGTTCCCTATATTTAGGACCTTTTAAAAGTAAGTGATCTAAGGTCCTCAACATTAACTATATTTACATCACCTGTAATAACGTGTTCAGCAGGACTATAAATATAGGGCGAAGAAGAACATTGAAACGATGGAAGATTATGATTAAGGTACTCGATATCCAGGCCATGTAAAGCTTTTTTGTAATTGAAAATTTTGGAAGCAATGGTCGAAGTCTATAACTTGAAATATGGTGGAATACAAGACTGGACCCTTTTGTGATTAAGAATATTACTTATGATAATTGCGTCAATTCCTTTATTGGAATATTAAAGTTTATGGAAAGGACGAACTGTTTTAGCTGCATTTTCTTCACTTAAACGTGCGGGTTTAAAAAGACTATAATTGGCAATATCAATTATCACAGATTTGAGCCTATATTCTGGTGTCGAGGATTCAAAATTGGACTTTCCTTGGCTTTTTCAAAAAGACTTGTCAAAAGTTGTTGTGTTGATTTACATAAGATAGCAATGAATCAAAAGAGACAATGTGTATTAAAGGTTTATTGTAAGACAGATGTCCATGAAAACACAAACGTCCCTGTGTATGGTTTAAAAATCCCATCACATTTACATTGTTACACTGTGGACTGGAAAGAAGTATATCGACATTGTCATCACATTCATAGGGAAAGGTTGTCTCTAGTTTTCTGATCCTAAATTTTTCACGTTGTCGGAATAGTACTTGATTTGTATATTACGTTTAAATGACATAAGTTCATAAGTTAATTATTTTTTTCCAATCTTAAAAAAATTGTTTACTGATATGCTTCAATGTGATCTTTTGTTGGATATTATATCATTATGATATAAAGGAATTGTTTTGCCTGTCAAACAAATACCCATTTTTGCTTATGATAAGGATTTCTACGTTTTTAGATAATATGTAATAAAAAACAACGTTTGATATATGCCTTGTTCATTGACTTATCGTATCACAGATAATATTTAATTTTAGTTTTTCTTTTGTTACTTCAATGGGTATTTCATTAATCATTATATATGCTTTTCTCTGTCGTCTTAAAATTTAAGACAATTTTAAATCAAATGCATATTATAGTTACTTATTAACTTTCTTCAAAACTGAAAAAATTTACAAACAATATTCATCGATTAAATCTTGAAAAAAAGGACAAAAAATCTTTTGGTCGGGTCCTCTCTGGCAATCTGTCATACTTTATTTTGGCTAAATAAAGTATTTTTTTCTGAAAAAAGACATATCAGGATCTACAGACACAGTAATAGTTTTTTTCTGCTATCAATATTGTTTTGATTCCTTTGTACTACATGTACATGCAATGCTACATTGTAAATATGTTTTCAACACATCTAGGAGCTGGTATTTGTTTCCTTTTTGAATGCAAAATTTTACAGATATAGGAACATCAAAAATAAACTTCAAAAACTGAAAAAGAACAGAAGTTATCTGATCTATAGACTCTAAAAATAGGTGACATTATCGATGTAACAGCCCAATATTTGAAATGCTGAAAAAGTGACAAAGAAAACGTTGAAAATCCTTTAATTGTTCTGTAGGTTTCTCTGCACATATAAGATATTTAATGTCTCTCAGCAACAACAACGTCAATATACTGCAGGATAAGATGACTAATGGTAGCAGGACGCCTTAATCAACTATGAAATGCAGCCCTAAATCCAGCTTTCTAAAATTACTGTTACATCAACTTATTTTTCAAGAGCATGTCTTATTTTAAAGATCGACTCACTCAGAGCTAGCTTTTAAGCATCAAGTATTTTTTATCAAAAGAAACCTGTTGATGTTGATTATCCCCAGTGAAATTCATGTCCATGTTTGATCTGCTGCTGTTTGTATAGCTAAATTGACTTATAAGCTTGAATACTGTTCATTGTATATTTTATTCAAATTATTTGACTAATTCTATTTTACGTTAACATATAGCATAAATACAGACTGTATCTCATTGTTGTTGCTATTACACTTGTAGTTTATGGCAAATAATTGATTAGGTTGAAAAAAAGATATAAATTTTGAAAATGATTAAATTTCTACATATAACTTTCCTCATAAAATGTTAAATATCAACTGATGCATTCAAAAAGTAGCAGCCATTAACGACCAAACGTCTTTTAACATAAAATACTGAATTATTGCATTTAAAAGTTAGAGAAGTATAAAATGTTCTTTTTTCTCTCGTTTAAGGAAAAAAAAAAGTGTTCTTTTATAGAAAATATTTTTGAATAGTTCCCATTATCAAATCAAGGAAGAAAATAAAAATAAATTGTGTTAATATATTTAAAATTATTATTACATATATTTTTTTTTGAAATCTAAATTTTGAAGAATAACATCGAGACAAAACTGTTAAGGGGGGGGGGGGATTGTCAGAATGGTCTTAATTTTAGAAAAAAGAAACATCGTAATATTTTTAATTGACTTAGGTTACATTAATTTAGGGCGTATTGTGAATAGATAAAAATGGCTGTCACTTTTTTGTAGCTTTGATTTCGATCCAACAGTTCGGCACACCTTTTGGGCATTAACAATCGGAGGCATGATAAACTGGGTTGGAACCTTTGGAGCAAGTCAACAGAGCATACAAAGGTTCAGTGCCTTACCCTCTCTCAGGGAGGCAAAAATGTAAGTGTCGTACCTATAATTTAATGTACAATTTTTGTAACATCAAGAAAATAGCTCTTACCCGTTTTAAGAAAAATGCAATAAATCCCTAAATAGATATATGTTTTACTTTCTGTAAATTCGGAAAAAAATTTGAGTCTTCAAATATCTTACACTAAATGAGATTGCAATGCTTTAATGAACTTATGTGCAATATCCTTGGACTAAATACTTATTTTCTGTTTTTTTTTTCTAAAAAAAAAACTATACAAATATTTCAGAGCAGTCTTGCTGAACTGCTTGGGACTCTTTCTGATGGTAACAACAGCTTGTCTGGCAGGCATTGCTGTGTTTGCTTTCTATGCAATGAAAGGGTGCGATCCATTAACAAACAAAGAAATCAATAATTCAAACCAGGTGAGATTCATATAAAAAAATACGATTCGTAATATAAATCCATCTATTTGATCCTAAAAATGTTGTACGAATGTATTTAAAATGTACATATAATTAACGTACTAATCAGTTCTTGTATTTATGATTTATCGATGTTCATTCATATGCGAAGAATAATTATTGTTTGAACAAATAAAAAAAGCAACCACAAACATTTACAACTTCAAAATGAAAACACAACAAGCATTTATTCTGGAGGCATAATGTAATTTTAAAGCGTCAAATTGTTTTAAACAAACACGTCCCCACGCCCCACCCCCCCCCACACACATACATACATACCCTAGCTAACTTTTGTCGTGAGATAATAATTGAAAATACTTCAAATATTTCTAGAAATCACTTAGTTTTTGAACGAAAATCAAACTGTCATAGAAACATGTTAATCATAAATCCGGGTATTATTGATACATGTAATGCACAATATTAATATCTAATTGTGTTCATTTTACGATGTGCTCATATCAAATTTTCTTTATTTATATTAGATCATTCCGTTCTTTGTGGTTCAAATGCTGCATCTACCCGGAGTGCCTGGTTTGTTCATTGCTGGTCTTTTTAGTGGTGCTTTAAGGTAAAGAATTACTATTGTTAAAAAAATTGTTTGCTTTTAAACTTATCACACAAAATGAATAGTCCTTTTGCAATGAAAAAAAAACTGTTAAACTACGTTAAATAATCGTTTTTGCTCATATTTACAACATTGATTACTTCATGTGCTTGAATTTTTCATCTGAAAAGCATCAAAGGATTTGAAAAAAGGAGTTTTGATTGAAAATCCCTGATCCTTCAATATGAGCAGTTAAAAATTATAAAATAATTTAATCAAGGTGCATGGGCTTTGAGTGATTTGCAAAACCATTTAAATGTGTTTTTGTTCTTATGCCAGCGCTATATCATCCAATCTGAGCTCACAAGTCGCAACGTCATGGGAGGATTTCATAAAACCTCACGTACAAAATAGATCAGAAAAAGTCCATGTATGGATAACCCGAACGTTAGGTAACTTTTAAGTCGGTAAAATTAAATTAGTACCGCTGTTGTTTTAATTATTTGAATAATAGAAAAATAGACCTCCTCTTATCATCTAAATGGTAGCAATTTACATTGTAGATATCAATTATTTTTCTGTTTTTTATCTATTCATTTATTGTATTTTAAATATGAACTAGCTTGGTATAGGAGCCTTGTTTATCTTTCAGTGATTTTCTTTGGTATTCTCGGATTAGCAGTTTCATTCGCGGTAAAGGAAATAGGTGGGACTGTTTTGCAGGTATACAGTTTAAAGTTTTTTTTACAAGCTGAAGAGTACATTATGAACCAGTATTTTACATTTTGAAGCGCTTTCTCCATGTATGATTTTAATTATCCACTAATTCAAAATAATACTAATTGATGAGATGCTCTTTTTGCAATGATTTTTCTTTAGATTGACTGTGTTTTTTTAACTGTATGAAACATGAATAAGATATCAAGAACTTGTAGTTCTGAAAAAAACAAGGTCAACTTTCGCTTTGGCCTATAATAGCTTACTGCTTTAAGATCTAAAAGCCCGGGAAAATGAAAAACAAATGATTCTTTAATAAATTGTTACATGTTTGATATAGACTTTTTTTATTTATATCAATCAAAATGAAATGCATTGTGTATACACTTATATAATATAAATTATTTTTTGTTTTGTTGTAGGTCTCTCTCAGCTTTATGGGGGCTGCTAGCGGTGCCTTAAATGGATTTGTTGTACTAGGGACATTTTTCACGTCATGCAATTGGATTGTAAGTTACGTTAAAGAGCATACAACAGGTTTAAAAGAGACTAATTTTGGTTCAGGTGCTTTGAAACGTTGTTATTATGATGTTTGAAAAAAACACATTTGATCTCTTATGAAAAAACATTACTGAAAGGGTTGTCGTTCTTGAGTCCTTTTCTAGCTTTGAAATGATCGACGGATTTTAACCTTTCCCCTTAAATTTATTAACATCAAACTATTTTTCTATTTGCAATTTGTTACAATTGCTTTTCAAAATCACACACAAAAAGTAGGAATGCCATACCAGTTTTTTTTTTATTTTCTAGATCTCTAAGCCATCCTTCTTAAACAATAGTCTCAGCATTGAAAGACCAATGTTAACTCTTTATTAATTTATATGATTTTTTAAATATAATTTTTCAAAGAAAATGAAAAAATACTTATATCCAAAATAGATTTTCAAGAGTTAAAATTTTGATCTAAACGAATGCATCATATAAATAATTAATAAAATGTTGAAATAAAGGCTGGGTGTACTTTTTAATTAAAAAAAAATTAATTATTTATGAAAAGGAAAAAACACAGTATTTTTGAATATTATTTTTAACTTGTGGTTAAAATCTTCAGAAAGCTAGTCACTTCTGTGTATAACATGTTTGTCATTCATATTAAAAAAGGATAGAATAAAACACTTGCTGTGGCATCCATCTCAATATTAAGATATATCGACGACGTATTGTCAATTAACAATGGTAATTTCTATTCCAATGTCGATACGATACATCCTGGTGAGCTTAAGATAAAATATACCACAGAGTCTGAAACATATCTTTCATACCTGAATATTTTTTTTTGAAGAACTCGTTAATTGTAAACTAACAATCAGGTTTTATGATAAACAAGATAACTTTAACTTTTCTATCGTTTTCGTCCCTTACTTATGCAGCAATATACCTATATCTATATCTCAGTTGATTCGATACGCAAGAGTATGTTCTACGTATGAACAATTTCTTAAAAGAAGTTAATAATTGACAAACAAGTTGATGAAACAAAGATATCAGCAGTCTCTTTTAAAGTCATCATTTCGTAAATTCTTTGGTCGATACAATGACCTTGTAGGCAAATACAATTTATTTTTTAGTCAAATGCTGACTGACGTTTTTCATACAAATTGTTAGTTTATCATTGAAACACTGAGTTGATTACGGATTTTCCGTAATTTCCCGATTATGACAAGGTGCACACGGCGGGTGTGACCGATCAGCAGGGAATGCTTACTCTTCCATGGCATCTGATCCCACTTCTGATATTTTAGAGGCCTGTGTTTGCTCTGCTCCTAATTTGTATTGTTTTATTGACTTTGATATTGAATACTGTTCGTTATCTCCATATCCTTTATTGAAATGAAATTGCGACATTTTTGAAAAAAAAAAATTAATTTTGGCCAATCTCGATCAAAATAAAATCGATTCTAACCAGAATTGTACAATCATTAGAAATAAATAACATTTTCCCAGAATTACTAGTTTTATTAGGTGTTATTAGGGTTGAAAATATTTGAACTTGACAATCAAATACATTTCCTAATTGTTAAACATTTACATGAAGGAGACATCAAATTACTATTTTATTCATTTTTTGTTATTTTGATCGGGATCAGTTTAATTTTGATCGGGTTAGGTCCAAGTATAAAAATAGAAAAAATTCTCGTTTGACATGTAATATGCAGTGTAGAGTTTTCTTTGAGGGTTTTAAATTAGCTCTAACTGGTTGGCGTACGGTGTTTTTTTACTCTGTTTGAATACTATGTAAATTTCAGAATTTACTTATGGGTAAAACAACCTTTTAGTCATGTTTTTGTTCACATTTCTTTTACTTTCGTTTTAAATACATGTTTTCTGGTCGGAAGTTATCTTCAGCTCGACCAAAAATTTTAGGTAAGAAGTCCACACAATGCAGTTCCTTATTAACTAAATAAGGTATACACAAGATGAAACACATCCTTTAAGCCTGGTTTAATGGTGGCTTATAGGCCTTATTGATGGTTTAATGGTTGTCTTTAAGTCACCATTAAGCACCTTTAAGTAACATTTACACCATCATTAAGATACTGTACCATTGAGCCATCTCAAAGTTCTTAATGGATGCTTAAATGTAGCTTATTGGTAGCTTAATGGTGGCTTACAGGTCCTTAATGGTAGCTTTCATAGCTTTTAAACCACCATTAAGTCACCAGTAAGATACCATTAAGCCAAACTTATAGGTGCTTAATGTGAAAACTCCACTAAGCTACCATTAAATCACTATTACGCAGTCAATAATACTGTTTTTATTGGAGTAGAAATATTTTTATAGTTATTTTTTATCCCAAATTATAAATGTAAAGTTCACACATATCTTGATTTAGAAAATATAAGGAAAAATAACGAAATTCAAAATAAAAAAAAAAACCTCTCCCTAATCGGGGCGCAAACCCATGACGTTTAGCGTAGATGGCAAACGCATTAACCATTAGGCTATTACCGCTTATGATTAAACGTGAAATTATTAAACCTTTATTTTTTACAAAATTTGTTTTGACTTGTAAAAGTATTTATTTTGTTGAACGTTTCCAAAGTGTTGAATTGATTTTTTAATCAAAATATAAATAATTATATTTATAGATCTTTTCAAAAGGCTTTTATACATGTATCACATTAATATTTCTGAACCGTTGAGTTCGGCTTTTAGATTTATATAATGAATTCTTCGAAGAATTATAAGCATTAAACCATGATTGAAATTAAATTGATTATAGATAAAACACAAAAATCTATCGTCGAAAAAAAGAAAGAGGAAAAAAAAGATTCTACTGTTTTCAAATATGCAGGGGATATTAACGGTTTCTGTGTCTTAAATTTAGTGACAATCTCTGCGTTAGAGTTACGTTTACAAAAACTTTTTTTAGAATAACATATTCAGTTTAAATTCCTTTTGTATCAAAATGAGAAAGACAAAGAATCATAATTTCTAATTTGTTTTATGTTTGCTCTAAGTTTTGTAAAAATAATTTATCATCAGAATCTGTCAGTGTACGTTGTGTATCTACAGTTTCCTGTTAGTTGACTAGGGACTGGAGGATACACTTAATTAAGGTCTTTTGTCTGACCAGTCGATATACTGTACACTGTTAATCTTAGCCCGCTTCCCAATGTGTATAAATCTGGTCGGATGTCATGTTTAATCTGATCGACTGTTCTTCTGAAAATCGATTTTGAATAACAATTATTGAAGACCGACTAGATTTTGACAGATACTTATCTCTGCATTATTAAAAAAAATACTGACATTTAACACCACAAATAATTCAAATTCTTCAGGATGTTAATGTCAATCTTCGAAAACTTTTTATACCGGTAGCACCCCCCTCCCCCCCCCCCTCCAAAAAAAAAAGACAGTTTTTTTTTTCATGAGAACATGACTTTATATTCCTGTGAAATCTGTAGCGGAATGTTGCTTTCAACACATGAAATAATAATACCATCTGTTTTTTAAAGTAATATATATTTTGTGTTCATGGATGAAGATAAATTTAAGAACAAGTGATTAAACTATTTGATTTTCGGTAGTGAAAAAATAAGTTATTTCACAGAGGCTAACTCCCGGCGTGTAATGATTATTCATTTTTCAAAAATCATATACACTTTTAATAAAACATCGCATGTGATAATTTTTTTTATTTTAAGAAATCATATACGGTAATAATAAAACATGTCTTTATTTATAATAACTGTAAATTATTTAAAAAAAAAAAATTATTAGAAACCGGGAACAAGCCCCTGTTGTTATTAGCTAAATTTATTCTCAGGCCCGAGTTTATGCATGTTGACAAGAATGTTATATAGCAATCACAATCGAGTCAAAATTATGAATTCAAATAGATTTTGTGTAAATGATATTGAAATAATTTATTAAGTTAGTTCAAAGATTTGATATAAGATGCGTAAAAGTGGTTTAATGAGCTCAGCTTAAAGGTGGCTTAATGGTAGCTTAATGAAGTTTGGACATTAAGCACCTATAAGTTGCAGGTTAGTGGTGGCTTAATGGTGGATTAAAGGAATTAACTTCTGTATGCCACCATTATGTCACCATAAGCTACCATTAAGCGATTGCTTACAGGTGGTCTTTCGTCCTGTGATTGAAGCATTGACTGTAAAATAGTTATCCAAATCACGCAAAAATAAGAGAGAAATATTATGTTTTTATTATTATTTAGTTTTTTGCTACATGTATTAACAAGAAAATCTTGTTTAAACAGAAAACTGAAATTCAAATGCATTTCACGCTGATTGTTTAATGCTGCCTTACGAAATTATCGATATTCAATATATTTTTTACTTGTTACATGGATTTGAATTTTAACACAAATGGTGGCAGATTTAATTGGTTTAAGTTATGTGAATAAAAATTCTTATGAAAGGGCAAAATTCTTTTGTATATCAATATTTCAAGAGTTTTAAGTGTCACATATATACTGTCACGTGTAGAAGTATTTCAACGCCACATTATAAAAACGAATACCATTTATGAATTTAAACAAATAATGTAATTCAAACCCGCCTTCTTGGAAAATATATTTGTAATAGTTTAGGTCTTAAACAGCAACTAGTGATACGTGTAAAAGTATAAGGATAATTTCATTAAAGAATCGAGAAATCAGGTCCACGCATCATTATGATAAAAAAAATAATTCATTGCAGGGAGCTATGGTGGGACCATTTGTTTCCTATGTTGTCATGATGTGGATAGGTATAGCTAAGTACAGTGTGATAGGAGTTGAGGGAGATCTTAAGTTTCCTACAGAAACCTGTTCTGCCGATTTTAACCTGACGACTCCAATGACACTTATGACCCTCATGCCCCAGGAAAATCTTCACCTTCTTGCTGATTCCTTCCATTATTTAGATCGCACTGTGATACTGACCAATATCACAGCTGGTATCACAACAGATGCAACTCAGGTAGTTAAACACAGGTGAGATTTTTCTTTACAAAATTTATACTTTTCCAAGAATATTTCTATTCAATATATTTTTAATGCAAGATTCCAAATGCAGAATATTTCAGAGTATTATGAAACACATAAATCCATTAAAAATACTTGACTGATGAAAATTTTTAACATAACACTTCTTAAGCAAGTGCTGATATGTATACTTTAACGAAACTCTCGGCCACAGAAGCATTTTCTTATCGTTGGATTTTTTCTTACTTCCAAAATGCTTTCAATAACACACATTTATACAACCCCTTTTCGCAGCGAAAATGCATTTGAATACCATATCTATCTCTGATTTTGAAACTGTATAAACATCCTTAAAATCAAAGGTACATAGCGGGTTCCGGTTAATGTTCGACCTAGCCTCAAACTTTATTCCTCACTAAGATATTAACAGTCGTGAAGGAGAAAATTCAGGGGTACTGTTTAAGGGTGTACGTTTATTTGAGAAGTAATGTAACAGATTTGAATACATAGAAATTCTAAATAATTATCTAGATACTTTGAAATTACCAGATTTTACATACGTTTACTACCACATTTCTAGGTCAGGTTTTTTATAACACAATTGACATTTGCTTTCCCCTGAACTTTATTTGAAATTTATTTTCCTTTTAAAAAATTTGATCGTGGTTCAAGTACACTGAAGTTGATAATAAAAACATGCTTGGGGTCTTATTTAACAGTTTCTAAATAGTTTGTGGCATATAGTACAAAACTTACATGTCAATTCATACCTTTTTAAGGAAAATGATACCAGTTAGAGTTGTTATTAGTAAACTTTCTCTAAAATGTTTGGGATTTTTCCAAATATCTTTTCAGGCTCCTGGCAATAATACTTGGATGAGATCATTTTTTTTTCCCAATCTCACTTCATTCACAGGAATAACTATTGGGAAAGTGAGATTTGGAAAGTGAGATTGATATCAATAGAAAGAAAGTCTCAGTTGTATGGCAATGGGGTCTGTTGTTTTCGCAAAGTGTTAGCAAAGTCTATGACTTCTTATGTTTGGTCGTAACTATATGGTGTATGCACAATTTCCAGTTGACCTGTTTTAGTAATTCGTCCGTATATTTTTAAATTTGTACCGTTTTTGCTTATTGTATCGTATAAGTAGAATTTTTAGCGAGGATTTAATTTTGGCATTACAAGCCAGGGTGCTGACATCGCTAAAATTGAATATCGCTAAAAATTAATTGCGTATTATTTGTAATAACTTCTTTAGTTAGCATTTCTGAAATCGCTAAAATTACTTCTCGCTAAATATAAAATACCAGCTTTTAGGTAGAAATCGCCAAATTTGCGTCTCGCTAAAATTTCATTTATACGGTATTATGGCTTTTCTAAAACAGCTTTTTTCTTTATTTTTCCTCATATTCTTTATATCAGTATTTTGTTGTAAAATACAAAAAAGATCTTTGTAAGAGTTATTTTATTTCAATCTGTCTAATTTTTATTTCTTCAAGTTGCTCAGTACTTTATAGTCTTATTTACTATTTCTTATCTGTTCTAAAGGTCGGCGCTTGATGCTCTTTACTCTTTGTCCTATTTGTGGTACTCCACTCTTGGATTACTCATAGCTGTCATTGTGGGTCTATGTGTCAGTTTAGCAACATGTAAATTCTTCAACAATTTATTTGAAATCATATGTCATGTATGAAGAACGTTAATTCTTACAACGTTTAATGCCTATATTACCTTACTTATAGTGGACATAAATTAGTACAGTGTTTGCAGCAAGAGTAACTCATTTTTTTTTTTATTTTATCAATGCTCGACAAAGAAAAACCCCTAATACGTTACTTCTATATCTCTTTAAGGTCCAATGAAAGCGGATGAAGTAGACCCGAAATACCAAGTACGTTTTTGTGACTGGTTATGCTGTTGTCTACCACAGTCATTGAGGAAGAAATTAAATTGTTGTACAGGGTATAACGAGGTAATGTAAGACACTGATGCCAAAAGGTGTCCTAAAATTATCGCTGTCTATCCATCATTTTGCCCGTCTGTCTGTCTGTCTCAAGATATCTGCCTTTCTGTCGGGCGACATTATCAAATGTATCTATGTGACTGTATTTTTGTAAATCTGGAGTTAACTTTGAGTTCAAATATGTACAGTAGTAAGACATCTTAGCACAAATGTGATTCTGATTGCTATGTGGTAGAATCTTAGATATAAAATATATCATTAGTTCCATTCCAGAATGAACAGAGAGCTTATGTGAAATTAGAAATTTTATTGAGGATATTTTTTTTAAATACTCTTTTTGTGAATACATGTAAAAGGGTTCAATTTATGTTATATATTTATACGCATTTCGTCCCTGCTATTGTCTGTCTATCTCTTATAGATCTCAGCTTTAACTCCGTATTTGAATACATCCAAGATATACATCTACATTTTTTTTTTAAATTTTAAATTAAGAAATAAGAATATATTTAAATAAAACGTTTAGATGTTAAGGATAAATAACACAAACAAACTTTTTTCAGAAATCAGCATTATTTCTCATAGATTTACATTTAAATTGACAACCTGAATAATGTTTACCAAGTAGAGTGGGAGAATTTTATAAGATTTTGTCATAAAGTTCAAAAATTGTGCAAAACTTTGTATGGAATTATATAAAAGGCAAAATAAAATCTCAAATCTAAACACCAAGGAAAACCTACGATTTCTTTATATTTTAGGGATTTATTATTTATATCAATACAAATCAAAATCAGTCAAAAATTTTATATCAACCCGCGCATCCATTTTTTGTTTGTGGTAAGTACCCTTAAATACACATATTTATTTGCTAAAGCAAAATTGTATCGACATTTTAAAGTAAATCATCTCCAAACAAATTTAAATGCTACCAATAAGACATTTGTAATTAAAAACTTATTCGTTTGAAGTTGTAAAAATATATACGTTTTCGACTTACATAAATATTTTGATTCTCTTTAAACTCATAGTATTCTTATATATTCTTTGCTTCAACATTGTAGGACCAAACCAGAGACTTGTTTTCCGACATCAATGTGCTCCTTGACGGGAATAAAGATAATGATAACAGAAATGGAATTCAGACAAGGCAGAGTCAGGTTTTGTCTGCGGAAGGTTTGTGGAGGTCTGAAATCAGTGATTAAGTCCACTCCCAGTTAGACCAGAGGAAATACAATGACTTGGCAGTAAAGATGCAATATTTTCTATTATATAATTTATAGGTGAAACTGAACATTTTCAAACTGTAAGAATCATATTGAATGTTTGTTGTTACAATACATGTAACGTATGTTTAAGACTGCACAGCTAGTGAATTGAGATTTTTAATTGTTATTTTCAAATGATTAATTTTGTGTTTTTTAAAATGTTAAGTCTTGTTTGAACTATAGGGGCGCCGTCGTCTTTTAATAAGTGTTTTCAATATGTATTGCAAAGTAAAAAGTTAAAACTTGTTAGAATTATTGCAGCACATGCCTAAATCTTCCAAAGTTTGGATTTGATATGCCATCAGTTATAAAAGTACTGAAATACTGTAAAACACTTTACGTAGCAAGTAGAATATTTTAAAGTTCAGGACCTTTTAAATCTTTGTTATCTCATCTGCTTCGAAATGAAATGTTTCAAAACACCAGGACTATTCTTTTTAATGACCAGACCAGAAAATCTTTCTCTATTTGTATATTCACCGTCAAGCAACATCTTCAGGAACATCGAAATAAAGAAAGATAACTCTAATTTTCTTTCGACAAAATCATATAAACTTTTTGATCTAAAAATATTTGTTCTTTTATTTGATTTTAGATATATGATATAAACAACATCACACCACTGTTTTGATCTCGACCCTGGTATCAGCCCTTGGATGGTCTCGGCCCGCGCCCTCCGGGCTTGGGCCGATACCAACCGCTCGGGCTGATACCAGGGTCGAGATCAAAACAGCAGTGTGATATTCTATATATCTCCCCTTGTAAGAGTGTTTAGCCCTTCGTTTGGTCTGGCTTTATTCTATATTAATTATGGATACTATGGGCCTAGTCTCGCGGCTAGGATAAGGCTTTCCGTAAAATATCAAACGCTTCTAACTGTACTAACTTATCTAAAACTACTTAAATATGGCGTCATCATAGAATATATATGGCGTCAAGTCACTGTATACTTGAACTGACATGACGGGGTAAGTGTCATAAGTTTAATATTCTTTACACATGCTGCTTATTTTCGCGTTGCTGTTGAATTCAAGTGTCGGAATTGTTTTGTAGTCTCCAGTGTGCTGTTATGACGTTGAACATTTGAAATTTAAATATCCCTATTCTTTTTGCTTGTTCGATCTGCACATATTCAAACAATTACGAAAAATTTTATGTGAAACGCTTCACTTATACGGCCGTACACAGAGTAAGAATTTATGAACCGTTTATATTTGACTGGCTCAAGTAATTAACAAGGATAAATTGAAGATATTATGTGTAATTCTACCAGAAAAGTATCTATGTATATGTCCTCTAACGGAATTTTACATGAGGATTGTATATTGTTTATCCATTTTTGTATAAATCGTGATTAAAAAAGGAAAATACCCCTTCTTATGTTGGTGAGTTGAGTTTTTCGTAAACATTTAAGAATATCATAAATGGCCGTTATGTGATCAACAAAGTCATGTGCTATCACAAATTTGCTTTATAACAATACCTGATTAAACTTTAATCACAAGTTGACTGCCAATTCAAACAAGGATTACTAATTGAAATTAAAATCAAGCTCAGAATAAAATGTTTTTTTAATGCATTTTAAGCCTTCGGACATCCCTGTCATTACTGCACTGGTTACATGTGTAAAAATGGTCAGGTGGTATTTGTGAAATAGATGAAAATATAAAATGTTAACGTTAACGACCACAGCAAAGGAAGACAACGTAAAAATTATAAATCAGAAAAAAAATCACTCGAGTCATCGGCTCCAGTGAATTAAAATGGGGCAATTGAGTGCTAATAGAAATAAGGCCGTTTCAAAAGGAAACTCTAAATTTGTCATATAACCTTAAGAAAAATTAATATAGACGTATTAATAAATAATTATATACTATTTCGTTAAAAGAAATTAACTGATGATATAATGTTCCTTTTTGGAATGTATTTTTTTAAACCATCTCTCATAACAGAGAAAGTGTAAAAATAAAAATATACACATCATATTAAATATATACTATAAAAAATGTCGCCGTTTAAATGGCTTTATAGTAAAAATTCATATCTTAAAAGTTGAATAATTATCAATTATGTTGAAGATATGTCCATTTAAATTGTCCTTGCAATCTGTACTGATGTACGAGACTTAACTTCAAATAAAGGTGTCAATAACTTTATAAACAATCTGGTAAAACTCTGCTATACAGCAGACGAGATTTCTAGTTGTCTAGGCACAAGCAATTCCCTTACCGTCTCGTCTACAAAACATAACCCTAAAAAAAAAATACGGAAAAAAACACGCATTCATGTGAGTGTTTGTGTGTGTGTGTAGGGGTGGGTTGGGGTGGACCCTCCTTTTTGTTTTCAGAATTATAATATTTATAGTGAAGCGGATAAAAAAATGCGAAATTGAATATGTAGATTTTATGTTTTTTATTCCTTAAAATGTGTCATTACAGATGATTCTTCATATGTGAAATATTCATCACTCTATGATAATGATTTGAAAAAGTCCCTCATTTGACCTTTTCGAGAAGTGTAATCCACGCATGTGAATTTATTTAGAGTGATTAGAAGAAAAGAAGAAGGTACGGTTTCTTACAAATCCAGCCCTGTACTTTTGTCTTCCTTTCTGAATTATTTAATTTTATGCAGTAAAAACATACAAATATGTTTGCCAACATGACCTCATAAATGCTAATTATGACGTCATTAACCTTGCATTTCTTCGCAATTCTTAGCGGAATTTTTATTCAGAAATCATTCACTTCATGCATTGCAAATTAAGATTTCGAGATATATGTGATGTTGTAAAGCATTTGACATGATATGCGCTGAAAGTGAAATGGGCGTCGGCTGCAGACACCTTTTGCTGAAGGAAAACAGAAACAGAAATGAGTCCTTTTGTGACTTTTCTGCACAAAACAAAGAAATGTACCTAATTAATGACGTAATATTTCCAAAATAGTTCTCATCCATGCCATATTCCTTAATTACTTATCAAACCAATCTACTCAAGCCATCTAAAAATAATTTCTTTACTTGTCACAAGGTAAAAATCTCAAGCATCTTACATAACTGTTTGTATTTCTGAAGTGTTTATTGAAATTTAGATATTGATAAACTTATTAAGATAACAGACATATTTTCAATGGTATTACTTGTATATATTTAAAACAACATTTATCACAAGGCTCAATGCACATCTAGTGTACATAATAAAGATAACGGCTACTAGTTTTAGATATCGAAAATTGATTGATCATGCACCTTGATAACCCTTTTTGATAAAAAGAATAAACTAGGTATTCCACTTTTAAAGGACATTATTAAGTTAACAAATAGAAACAAGACCAAATACCAAGAAACACACCTTTAATGTGTGTTACATGTATCCTTAAACATATCTGTGGATCGATTTTCAATTAGAAAATGCACAGTAGGTCCTTTTATTCTTTCCTAGATATTTATATCAAAAAATGTTTTCTTTCGACAACGTATGGAGTTTTATCAATTAGCAATAGATAATTACATCCATTTGTCGAAACGAAAATTATGTATCTTAGTGAATTTGAAATAAAACATACCACAAAGTCTGACACATCTGTATAACATTTGGATATTTTACTTAAAAAAGACGTTAATCGAAACCTAACATACAGGCTTCTTAAACGTGGTGACCCCAACTTATAAATCGTCAACTTATACCCTGTTCACACGAAGAGTTTAATTCGCATTAAATTAATGCGAAGCAAACTTATACAAATTTTAAAAATCTAATTAAATTTCGTTCACGTGACAGCTAATGCGAAGTAAACCAATGCAAATTATTTTTAATATCTAATTCTATTTGGTAAAAACTATTATGATGTCATTTGTAAATAACGTCATTTGTGGAGAGGGCTTATATAGGCTATGCCTGTTGCCCAATCCATTTATGTATTTGTTACATAATAAAATATGTTCAAATCAAATCACCTCATTTATGCAAAACGGATAGATTTGACAAAATTTTCAAAGTGAATATAGATAATTTTGTAGTTTACATAATTTTCCTTTATTTTTCAAAAAAAAATACACAGAAACCTCAATCTAACCATCTGGCCTGTGACTTAATTCTGGCCGTACGCATGCATCAAAACTGAATTCAAATTAGCTTCGCTTAGCGTTCACATGGAGCTTATGCGAAGTAATTAATGCGCAGTAAATTAATAAGAATTAAACTATTTCGCATTAAATTCTACTTGTGAATGCAGTTAAATTTTAATTCGCAGTGACTTATGTTTAATTCAATATAACTCTCCCTGTGAACAGGGCATTAGCTTACTTGTCGGCAATATGCCTCTTTCACCTACATTATTATGCTTCCTGTCAGTTTGTCTCTATATAACCCATACCCTACTATTCTCGCATAGTGGTCTAAGGATTTATATAGCGTAAACATACTATGCCGAAATAGTGCACGGCTTTACTTACTGAATAAAATTCTTCAGTGCACACGCTGAGGATCGAACTCACGACCATGCCATTGTCAGTCCGATGCCTTATCGATTACGCCACAGAGACAATCACTGATTAAGTGAATTTTATAAAATATATAAACTTAATTTATACAATTGACACAAGAAGGAGAAAATAGACAAATTTTATTTGAAAACAGTTATATTATTCTAAGGAACATTAGATTAATATGTACAACAAAGTTTCAAACTAATTACATACAGATCGTTAGATGAACTGATTTCGTAGGGTCATTAAAACGCTTTTTTATATGACGCTTGATTGAAGGGTGTTAAAGACAATTATCAATGAGAATCGACGTCTGCAAACAAATAAGTCTTACTAACAAAACAGAAAATAAAGATGAGTTGCTTTGGGACAGAAAATCCTGACTTGTTTAGAGAAAATACTAGTAACCAATTAAAATAACTAAGCATGCAACCAATTTTAGCATGAAAATTTTGAATGAGTTCTTGCAAGTGCGCTGTGTTAGCACCGATATTTTCAGGAAAAATTCAAATGGATTGCTGCATAAATAATTACAACAGTCAGCATAATAATAACAATAGTGTTGCATTATGCATGTACTATCCCTAAATAGTTGGCTGGGTTTGACACATAGTGCACTCGCCTCCGGCTCGTGCACCATGTGTCAAACCCTGCCTACTATTTAGGCATAGTACATGCATAATGCAACACTATTATATAATTAGAGGGTTTGTATCTCTCAGTTGTTTCCATATAAGAGAGCATGCTTTGTTGCATCCACTATTGAAATAACGACCACTATTGAAATAATTACATCAATAGTGGTTGAAAGTGCATTTCAATAGCAAACATGGTAAGTAACCATTATTGAAATACAACCCCTATTGAAATAATTATATCAATAGTGGTTGAGAGTGCATTTCAATAACAAACATTGGTAATAACCACTATTGAAATACGACCACTATTGAAATATTTATATCAATAGTGGCTGAGATTAATTTCAATAACAAACATATTGCAATGTTGCAATCACTATTGAAATAATGTTCACTTTTGAAATAAAGTTTTCAATATGGATAAAATTCTTGATTTTAATAGAACTTTGAACAATGAATCCAACATATATTGAAATAAACATTTCAAAAGTTGCTGACGCGGTGAAACTTTTCTTTCAATACTGGAAGTATTTCAATAGTGGTTGAAACCTATGATTACCATATTGAAATGCACTTTCTCCCACTATTAAATAATCATTTTAGTTGTGCTCGTATTTCAGTAGTGGTTGAAACCTATGGTAATTATACAGAAATGCACTTTCACCCACTATTGAAAAATTATACCAGTGGTGCTCGTATTTCAATAGTGGTTTAAACCTTTGGTTATTATATAGAAATGCACTCTCACCAACTATTGAGATAATTATTTTAATAGTGGTCGTATTTCAATAGTGGTTACTATTTATGTTTGTTATTGAAATGCACTCTCACCCACTATTGAAATAATTATTTCAATAGCGGTCGTATTTTAATAGTGGTTACTAACCATGTCTGTTATTGAAATGCACTCTCAACCACTATTGATATAATTATTTCAATAGTGGTCGTATTTCAATAGTGGTTACTTACTATGTTTGCTATTGAAATGCACTCTCAACCACTATTGATATAATTATTTCAATAGTGGTCGTTATTTCAATAGTGGTTGCAACAATGCTTTACGTAGGAATAATTTTCTTTAAAAAAGGGGGAGCAATTGAAGAAATAATATGATAAAACAAAAATATCATAAGTCTTGTAAAAATGATCATAACGTATGCTTAATGTCGATCATACAATGGCCTCGGAACACATGGCCTTGGGATACTAGTATTATTTACCCGACCGAATCATCGGTGGATTTTTGGACTATATCATTTTATTTAACTATAAGCTTTTCAACTCATTGTTTTTTGGATATTGTATTTTATAGTTGTTCCTATACTATATGGTAAACTATAATGATGACCTGTAAAGAAATGTCCTTGGAAAATACACATTACTTTGAGAATTAAGATACTTGTTGTAAACATTTTCAGTTGGCTAACTCCTTATATTTAGAACCTGGGGATTCAATTCTGAAATCAGGATCATAGCCATCAGTATCTCTATTTAAAAATTAACTTGGAATTCTCATATTATTTGACTGGTTATTACGAAACATACGACCTTCCGATTAAAAGCAAGCGCTCAACATATCGTGCACCAGTGACTGGCGATATTGATATTCCTTTCAAAACTTAAAACCTAGGTCCCATTGTTAATGAAAAAATTTAATGCTTATAGTTTATTTATCGAAATAAATGCGCATCGATAAACTTGTTCAAATAAAAGATAAAGCAAAATGTACATGTGCTGATTAACGTACATGTAAGAACATGGTTTTACAAACAATAAGCAGTGGCGTATAGGTCTACAGAGGTAAATACAAGATTGACATGTTTCTCCTTTCTTCCTAGTATTTATAAGGTAGATTAGAAGTATATCTGTTATTTATGATGTTATTTATTATTATTTGATGAAAGTTCTCTGTTTCTGAATGAACTTGTATGATTGTGTAGGTAGACACTTAGTTTGGTAATTTTACGTTATTAGGTAGGAGACAAGGTAGAAGATAAAACATGACATGGAAGCTTTTCTGATTATGGTTATCCTTCATACTTACAAAATTTACATTTTTTAAATCATGAAGAACATGCATTCAAAAAATCGCATTTTTCAGTTGCAAATTTAAAATTCTAGAAAAAGAAATACATGTGTAATAATTCATATTCTCAAACCTTCAATATAATTTTTTAACATTTAAATTCAAGTATTCTCATCAACTTTATAACATTTTTATTTAAGGAAGGTCCATAGTTTTACGAATCCAGTTTTTATTTTACACACCAATATAAAATTCTGATTATCACTTGTTTATAGAAATAAAATCTTTCTTGATGATTGATAATAATACAGCAAGTATATATTTATTATACCCCAAGCTTGAAAAGTGGGGAAGTATATAGTATTCGGAATGTTTGTCTGTCCGTCCGTCTGTTCGTCCGTCTGTCCGTCTTTAGGGTACCCATCTCTTATCCGCAATTACTCTTATACCACTGAATGCAATTTGATGAAACTTTCACAGAATTTTTATTACATATTGTCATTGTGCGTCTCCTAATTTATGTTTTGATCCGACACACATTTTGGGTTTGCCGGCCACAGCAAAACATGGGCTTTGCCATTATAACCATATTGGAGGCGAGTGTATCATTTAGTAAGCTTATTGCTCACAATACCTCTAGTTTATTATAGTGTCATTGTGCATAAAAAAAGGAATTTTATTACATTTTTTATGGAAATTGACACTTAGCACTCTATTCATAGGATCTTTGTGTCATTAAGTACATACAAAGACACGTAATTTTTATTTGCCCTTGTGGACCCAAAGATTTTATTTTTGTTAACAAACTTACTAGAAATCTACTGTTATTGGTTTTTAGCATATATAACATTTTTAAATTTTACTTTTCTTTTTAATTTTGCAAAGAATGATCAAAAAACTTGACATTCCGAAATAGGGGGTATACGTGTTCAAAAGGCTCTTCTGTTTCATTTTTGTGGTCAACAATAATAAAATATATGTTTTTGATAACCGTAGAGATAATTCAAAATATTCTTAAATAAAAAATGGCACATAAACAGTTTAGATTCTGAGAATTTTAAAAAAAGATTTTTTGAGATTTTTTTTTATAGACGTGGACAGATTCAACATCAATGTTTTAATATTTCCAGTGAAAAATTCCAATTCTTTTTCCTGGAAAATTAATTTTTTGATTTCCACAAGTTTTAACATAAATTTGATGTGATTTGGTGCATAGCAAAATAAAATATAAAATCGGACTTCTTTATGTTCAATTTTGACTATTCAATTTTAAGAGGTAGGTCATATGAGACATGTCGTATGAAAATTAACCAGCAAAGATGTGTCTTTTATGGGTGTTTAAGTTAGTTTATGAGTGACTCAAGGTATTCAAATAAAAATATAGTTTGACATAAATTTTTGAAAGTACGGACCTACCTTAAGTATTCTCATCAACGTAAATTCTGCAACATTAAATCCAATAGTAAGAACAACAATTCAAGAACATCTTTATCAATTTTACTGGCGTGCGGTTATCGATCAAATTAAGGATTGTTTTTAAGTTTAGTGTGTGTTTTTGTGTAGAAAGCTAGCGCTTCATGAAAAAATATTCCTACGTGTAAGTCTGTGTGTTTACACACCAATATTTCACACTAAACCTAGAAACATTCTTTATATTAAATTTTTACCTGTCTGAAAGCACCAAAAATATACCCAATGTTTGAATTTATTGCTGCTCTTTCCGATACATTTTTGCTAACGTCTGTTTTGCCTCATTGTGACGTCATAAGGTAATATGGTATTAACGATTTTGACATGTTGAAACTGACCATGGAGTGATTTGCATTAAAAAAAATCTTCAATCCTAGCTGTAAGTCGTACCTGGGCATCAGCGTTACACATAAACATCTTTTTTCTCTACATCTCAGTGAAATATGAAATTAGTCTAATCTTTCAAGTGTAACTTCTGCTATCTTTGATTTAGGTAATTCTCTTGAGATTATGCATCTGCGGTTGTTAAGTATTTAAGTTTTTTTCTACGTTTATTTTCGGATGTTACTTTATTTTAAGACATAAAGTCCGCATTTTCGTGAATGTTGCAGGATAACCTCCTCAGTCTCGGAATGTTGTTTGAAAGATAAAAGCCGAGGCGTTAGCCCAGACTTTTATATTTCAAGCAACATCTCGAGACTGAGGAGGTTATCCTGCATCATTTACGACAACAAGGACTTTATTTCCATTCTACTAAGATCGCTAAAAATCGACTGATCGTTCCCTCTATAGAGAAACTAATGAGGTCATCATGCCTTGATTAGGCTTTTCCATTTAACACCAGAGGGAAAATTTGTTTGCTTACCTGTGTATGGAATGCAGACGATTTGAGTTTCGTTGCATTAAAAATAACATTTTTAAATTACAAAGTTGTTCGCAATATGCATTGATCAATTTTAATGAATATACAATAATAAAACCATTTTCCCGTTTTACTGCTTTATTGGGACTAAAATGACGTTGTTTAAATGAGTAGGGAGGTCCGTGGAATAGCCCCGCTTAGCTATAAAAACCGACAGTCATCAGCAACTTAATGCAATTTACAGTGTTTATACTGCAAAAGACGACACATCGATGTGGTCTAAAGAAGTACTTCATTCTACAGCCAAAATGCATTTGAATTGTTCAGGTTTGATAAGTGTTTCTGATCTGATAATTTTTTTTTTATGACGTTCGTTATTTATTGCAGAATAATGTCCGCAGCATTTCTTTTATCTCGGCAATAATCGTGGTAGAATTCCTGTTCATCATGTTCTTGTTATTTATAGACCAACATACCGAAAATTATAGCGTTACCATAAATAAAAAAATAATATCAAGACTTCTTATTTGAAATATTTGGTATGGAACGCGTAATGGACTAGCCTGGATTGCTTTTAAATCAAATCTCACAGCCAGGTCAATTTATTTTAAAGTATATGGAGTAGTCGGTCATATATTACATTTCAACACAGCGAAAAATCAAAGAAATGTTGAAGTAATTACAATGTATCAATGAATCACATACATAAATATTTGCAATCTATAAGTATTCTGTTTCGAAATATACATTACTTAATTTAAATCTTTCCGTTTTCAATTGAGGTCCTAATTGTTTTGATTCGTTTCGTTTTCCCTATTACTAGTGTCATTTTTACCAAAATTCTGCAAGCGAGACCTCGTTAACGACACGGTCTTTACCTTTTCATGAAACTTTTAGATCATAGTGGTATGGAAACTTTTTTCCATTGACATTTAGGGTTTTTTAATTCTCAGAGGATCGGCTTTTCCAGGAAACAACACCTATTTAATAAAGATTTTCATTGAAGGAATTGGGGGTATAGATGTGGATTTGGGTGTCCAAAACTTTTCAGCGAAAAAGGTTTCGATGTTCGGTAGGGCAAAAAAAAAAACTTCACTTTTAAATATTTGAATATTTTTGTAAAAAAAATATATAGCAAATATATTACAATATGATTAAGGCACCACATAGCGAGAGATTGCTGAATCTTTGACGTTTTATGTCTCGATAAAAAAAAAATTTAAAAGCGTCAAACTTATCATTATGGTACATCAAATTAATAATAGACCACTATAGAACATAAAAAGGTTTCGTTGTGTCAAAGTTTACATTAAAGTAAATTAAAAATTCCAATATAGTATTAAAATCAGTTTTCAGTTATCACTATAGTTCACATCTATATATACATTATTCAAAATTATATAGTGCCAAAGGTAGTTTGTAGTGCCAAAAAACTAGTATCACATTATTAACATAAAGTTTTCATAGTGATCAATATAATATTTCAAAATTTTCCTAGTTTCACTGTTTTCACTTTAGTGTTTGAAGATTTTATAGTGAAGAATATAGTTCATCATCACACGAGTGGCGCAGTGATACAGCGTCTGCTATAGAGTCGCACAAAAGTGGAACATCTGCTCTGGAGTTGCGAAGTAAGAAATAAATCCTGACGTTGAAGGTTTAAATCCCTCTGTGGGGCATGGAGATTAGTTCTTCAGATGAGACCGTATAAACTGAGGTCCAGTGTCACAGTAGGTACTGACACGAAAAAAAATTTCCTCACTGCCCAGTGAGCCTGAATGTCGAGGAAGTGATTGTCAAAATATGCAGCCCTCCACCCGCAATTGGTAGCGTCTCCATATGATTGTCGAGACGCGCATGGAACATTATTCATCAGTCTCGCAGATTATCTTGATATACGAAATATATCTGTTGAGGTCTTCTATTACCAATGAAATGATTCCACGCACTTTGCTTGCAATTCACTCTTTGCATTCAGTTCTTTTTAATATTGTATTTTTGAAAGACTTCTACTACATGTAGGTAACTTAAATATGTATTATTTAGTTTAACTGGCCTTTTTTAATGGTTAATAACAGCAATCAATGTTATATAAACAAGACGTACGTGTATAAAGTATCTATATAAAGTACAAGGCCCTCGTATATCTGAATAGTTACTTTATGAAAATTATCACTGTAGTGAATCAAATTCATCTTTATAGTAAAGAAAAGTATTAAAGTTATCCCCATTTTTCACTTTAGTTTTCTTAGTGTCAAAGTTATCAATACACTTCACTGTGGGTTTTTTTAAACTGTTGTTAATTCATAAAATATATATATGTGTAAAAAAAGAGTAAATTTTACTACGTATTTTAAACCTTAAATCTATCATCTATCTTATTTTTCAAGGTTGATTAAGAGTTTGATCTGCACACTTGATGACGAGAACCAATCATGGGTGGTATGCTTTTTTTTACTTACACAAGATCAATCATCATGATGGTAGTTGTGTTTTATTTCGATTCGAATATATTTTAATTCATCACAAAAAGCCGATTGAAACTACTATTGATAAACAATTATTAGCAGGTAATAATAATCTTCGATACCTCAGCAAAATAATTTTAAAAATCAGATATAAAAGTAAAGCTGCTAATTTTGGAACCTTACAGAAACTAATACATGTATACGAATAAAATCAGTGCAAACCAATAGATTTAAAAGAAAATAAACGTTAGGATTATTTGTGTATGAGTAAAATTGTTGAGAGCTTCGGATAAATTTACATTCGATTGCGAAATTTATTCTAAAAGCAACGACTTTTTTAATTTGATAAAAATGAATCTACTGATCGGTATTATTATAGTGTATGTATTTTAAAATATTATTTAGAACATAGATTACCCGGTTTGATTTGTTCCTTTAATTAAGTATCTTGCAATTAGTAGAACAGTTACAAGTGTAGTCATGCATTTATTCATGTTACGTATTTTGCTATGTATTGTGACAAACACTTTATATTTTTAAATCGTCATACAAAAAAATTTAAATACATCTGAACAGAAATTGTAAAATCTGAAACTTCTTTCTGAACGATAATATGCTGAATATTCGCAATGCAATAAATACAAATCAATACAAAGGAAAAAAAATTGACAAACAGGGCGTGTGTTGATTTCTTGACTGAATTTCAATTGCATATTTCATTGCTTTCCATAGTTCAAATAATCGAATAAACTTCGCCCTAAGAGAAAATGTACTTCCGAATAGAGTCCGTACGTATGAAACGAAAAATGAAAGTTTATCTACCATTTAACTCCGTAAATGTTTGCGTCGTAAAGTCTATTCATCAAAATAATGCCCCTTAGTTTTTTAACAGAATAAGAATGACTAAATGACTAATTACAAAGTTGTGTAGGGCATGATGTGTACACGGATAGTGAATTCAACCAGCTGCCTCAAAATGAGCAATAAAACAAAACTTTTTGAGCGTAAATGAAAAAAAATGCCATACCACGCAATTTTTACATTTAACTTTAATAATTTTGACATCTGAACGCAAAAACATCTTTTTTCTTTTTCTTTACTGGTCTTAAAGAGCCTTTGTAATTTTTATATATGTAAAATCATTATAGTTTCCTTTAAAATGATTTTTATCTTTTATTGTGATTAAAATACTGAATTTTTTTTTTCAGAATCAGAACTGAAGAGAGATCTCATGATAATATGCTGTGTTTGTATATACCTTATTGCTGTGCCTGTAATCTGTGTTTTCCTCCAAAAATACATTTATGGATAATACTCGGAGTCGTGCCGTAGGTATACGCAAATATTTTATCCAATATTTTATCCTCTCGGATAAGGGAGGAATAAAGTAAGTGCTATTGTATGGATGATAACATTGGCACTCAAGTGAAGCAATTTAAATTATGATAGATGTTAAATGCTGCCTTGATTTATGCATATCTTCTTACGTGCTCTGCTATGCGATTGACTAATTAACTTTGTTTTTATGTATTTATTTATTTATATATTTATTTTATTATAAATTTGTTTATCCATATGGTCATACCTTTACAATGTCTTTATCCAAGTGAAAACGAAAGTCATGCTATCATTTTTGTTTTTGAATTATTTATATGAATTTTATTTCTAATAGCATACATTACAAGATTTACTATATGATACAAAGCATCACAATATTTACTGTCGGAACTATATTTAATACACCGGTCATTTACATTCTATAGTTTTTCATTCTTGAATTGCCCTGTTTTGGAGTTTCCCTGATGCAAACAAATTATATATAATTACAATATTTTAAGAAAAAAGCCTAAATTATTAAGGGCGGGTAAATTTAGAAAACAACAAACATCAGGAAACATCAATGAAAACTCTTTGCTGTTAGAGCAATGCATTCAAGTTTTTTTTAAAAAGGCAGAATTTTGAACATAGATTAAAAGCTGATTATTTATATGTTGAAGCTTGTTCTATTAGGGGCATTCCTACTTTAATCACATATGCACGTTTGATCTCTAAATTATCTATATAATCTGTACGGTACTTATCTATCTCCCCAATAACCCTTTATCATTTCGCCTTGAAATATGCAAGATCCTGCTTAAGACAGTGTCTACCTAAGTAGAAAGTACTTATTAATATTCAGCATAAGAATTTTGCACTTGAACCAGTTTTTACATAATTTTTATATTATCAGTTATAAAAAATGTACAATTTTCTTATTTTAACATATACCTCTGTTTATTTATGTCTCTCATCTTACCTGTGTATAATATGTCAACCTATACATTTTTTTGCAATAACTGGTAAATTTATACTTTATTAGAAGAAAATAAATGGAATATTTGTACTATCGAAATTGTGAGAGTGGAACATCCTTAAAAATTAAGAACAGCACACAATGAATATGTTATAACCCTATTTTCTTTTTACGACTGGCAGTAATATCCTAACGGAAATGAAGTGATTATTTTTTAACATTACTTACAGTGTTACTTACTTACAGCAGAATTCGAACCACAAAAAAAAAAAAACTCACTATGTGTTTTGAAGAGAAATAAAATGGCAGAAAAAGTCATAACATTGAAAAAACTTTCAAATTCATTTGAAATTCATCTTTTTCTTTTTTTTATACTACGTAACAACATAAATTGGCCACAATTTGCAAAAATAATAAAATGGACTGGTAATTACATGTCTTGTATGTATTTTTATTTATTTTTGGAGCTACTTATATCTAACATTCGTATATGAAAAGTGAAGAAGAGTTTGATTAATCAAAAAATATTTAGCGTCAATATTTTTACCGGAACAATTGTATTTAATGTAATGCATACATATATTTTATTTTTTCTTGCCGCTTGTGTAATCGTGAATACTGTTCTTTATCTCCATATGTTTCATTATACATGTATGTTCCAGAAGAAATTGAAAGGTCAATTAAAATGTATCAGACAGTATAACTTTTGTTGATTTACCAATGCAATTGTTACGTACATTAACATCGAGGAAAGAAACATATGTTAAGATTATCAAGATTATTAAGCAGTTTTCAATGTCTCAAATCTATGTGTACATTGTAAAGGGTACCATTTTTGCGGTTATAGCTAGAATACAAATAAGATTTTCTTCCCAATTTTGATTTTTTTTTTGAAATGAAAAAAAAATTATTTTTATATGTTTCTGTATTCTAATTGTGAATGATCTGTTTCAAGTCGTAGGTGACAACAAATAAAAGAAAACAAAATGTTTGTATCACGAAATATGTTCAACACCTTAAGGCATGGGAGAGGATACTTATGCTCTAGACCTTGTATTAGGATTATAATTTTTCTTAATGAAAAACATTGACTGATTTAAAACCTTGACAATTCAAGTATTTGTCAGTTATGTTAAGGAAGGTCAGAGTTCAAATTCCTTGTACACCGTATTGGAAGTTTAATTGTGACGTCATTGAAATTTAACAAGCCACAAAAATTAATTAACGACTTGATCATGCGAAAATAACAACTTGAATTCATTTATTTTATCAATTATTTATAAAGTCTTGTAAGATTACAATACTTGATAGCAATACAGTCGAGTAATAGAAGAAAGTCTTTCGTCAAATATGACGTCATCGGCCTTGACACGACGCAGCACAGATAACCCAGATGACTAGATTCACTGTTTTAATAATTACAAAAATGCTCAAATTAATATGATATCATCGCTAATTTTTAAACCTAATCATTAAGACTAAAAGAAAATAATTTATTAAATACAATTTGTGAAGTATATGAATGTATCTAGTAGCATTGGAGCTGCACAGGTAGAAGGAATGTAGAGAATATCGCCAAAACGATAAGCATATTTGTGATTTACATCAAAAGTGCAAGGGCATAGACTATTTTGTTTGACCTGAAATTTGGAATGTTTATTGCTTATATAGTGTATATTTTGAAAAGTTGTGGGAGCTGATCCTGGTCTGCATAACATTATTTTTATTCATAACAGAATTTAAGCGAACTGGAAATTTTCAGCTATTATAAGCATTTTCGGCAAAATGTTCAGTACTTCGCAAACAGCACAGGCTAGCTCCCAGCACTTTTTGGGTAGAGGAAATAAATATCTTTTAATGGGTATCAAATTCTTGAAAAACAAGCGTATGCCTTTGCACTATCCTCATTTCCTACACTCAGCTCAATAATTCTATTTTATACAAGTCACCAGACAAACAGCTGATACATGCGATATAACTGGTAATAACTACGACCCAGTCCTATTCATTATTGATAGCTATATTAAATTTTCTTCAAGTACACATTGTATTCCGTTGCTTTGTTACAATTTTTTAAAAGAAGTAATACATATTAAAACGGTGCAAATGTCACATTTTCCATATCGGTCCTTAACATAGCTGAGTGATAGCATTAAGTAAAATGATGGTAACCGTTATAATTTTACACTGTACCTTGATACATATTACAGGCAAAATAATACCAGGTAGACGTGTAAGGGATTTGAGAATAAGAATTAGATAAGAAACCTGGTCATCTTAACTCATCGCATCAAAAGTTAGCTTGAAACGTATATTCAGAGACATATTGTCAGTGTACGATTAGTGCAAGTATACCTTACGGCTATTCATAAATATATAAATAGGTTTTATATATGTAAATATTTTGATTTAAAGAAGCAAAAATGACACCGAATGAAAATAAATGTATGAAATTATTTTGGTTTCATTTGTATGTCAAAAAGTCATTACATAGCCGAGGAAAATCATCGGTCGACATCTGTCGACAGCGAAAACGTCTCTGTGTCTTTATCTACGTCAGTATTTAACAACACTGATTTTCTGCATGTGCCCCCCAAAAATGATGCAAAAGTCAAATTTGATAAAACAGGAGACATGTAAGTATATATTCACTTGCCTATGAGAAAATAAAAGATGAAAACTTCACCTATTGAACAAAGTACGAATATTTATGGAAATTAATTTTTAAACAACTCTTTAAGGTGGAATTGTCAGAAACAATCTCTTAACTAAATATGCCCCTTTTCTGTAAAAAGCATCGTCTAAAGCCACAATTCGGAATCCTTATAATGCTTTCTTCTAACCGCTGCTACTTGATAACATAAATTGTCGTAATCTTGATATGTACGCCTCTATGCTGTGACGTCATGTTTAGCCAATGTTAATTTCATTGCAATGGAAAATCCACATGAACATCATCTTTCTTTTTTAAAAAATTGAGGTTGGGTATTGAAAATTCGCGACAATGTTCATTTTCCGACTTTTCTTAATCGTATAGGTTAATAATTTATTGAGGAAAAAAGTTTCTTTTCTAATTTAACCTTAACTAGAATGGGAGAGGATCGTATATTTTTGTCTAAAATATCGTATTGCTTTGAGACAAACGCGCTAACCACTACGCTACACGACTCATGATGAATGTGGGCATATAAATCGTGTTTGTGATATGACCTTTGACTTAATGGGCATGACGTTTTTCTAGGAAAGATGCCAATCTTTTTTCCTAAAAGTGTACTTTTAAAGTAATCATAATGGGTCTTTGCTCCACATTTAAAAAAAAACAAAACAGAGTTTATATTATTTTATTGTAAATTTTTTAGGATTATCTTTCATAAAAGTGATGAGAAGACCCACTCACAACGAAAAATTCTGTTAAAGTCCCTTTCATATGTGATTTTGCTCAAAATAAATCTGTGTATCTCTACAGGGGATTACTCAAAATCACTCTGATAAACGTTTACCTAATATGCCTCTCTAACTGTGAAAAATATTGGGAATATACTGATTTATTTATTACGGGTTCACATTCTCCCTGCCAATTTTTATTAGCCAGAATGATCCAGTTGACAAAGGCCATCAGTGTTATTTAATAAGGAATCGAGTCTGTCACCCTTAGCACATTAAGAACAACACTGAAGCGGTATCTTTGATGTTTCAAGATCTTTTAATGCAGCAGACAACAGTTTTTTCACATTATTATGAACATTTGGTATGTTCGAGGTCCTGTCTATAATAACGAATTAAGCACTCTCTTTGCTTAAAATCTGTGAGAAAATAAAAAAACAACATATTTGCTTAATAATGCTACTCTAATTTTTTTCAAAAAAATATGTATTTTTAATTATTCTAAAAACTGACAATTGAAAAATATATATATATATTGTAGAAGCCCATTCAAATATTTACTAGGATGCAACCGATTCATTTCAAAACTAAACGAATTGTCTAGAAGTCTGAACATGTCACCATAACCTCTTAAAAATAAAAACAATTCAGTTGTACTTGAATATTTACATTTCAATTAAACCTTGAAAACTGTCTAGATCATCCCTTGTTAGATTGAATTCCTCTTTTGAATAAATAAAAAGAGCTGAGGACAGCTCGAAACCTTTTTTTCCCATTGTGCGGTTGGCATTTAATGCTTGAACATAAAGATTAAAGGTTTGATCTCTCAACTTCCGATCAAGGAGCAAGTGATCATCCGATTGAGCAGTCGTGACGGTAAATTCTCTTTGTCAAAAAAAAAAAATACTTTTTTCCTCCAGTAAACATATCAATTTTTCAACACGACAAAATACAATATCTCCCTGTTTAAAATGTGAAAAAAATGTAGATAACATCAATTGAAATGTACAAAAATCAATTTAGTTTTAATAAAATGCATTCATGGGTCATTTTTGAATGAAAATCCTTTTAACATTCAAATATCAAAAATGTATTCATGGGTCATTTTTGAATGAAAATCCTTTTAACATTCAAATATCAAAAATGTATTAATGGGTATGGAATGCCATATACGACCGCCAACTGCCTACTGCCAACTGCTGACTGCTTACTGCCAGCTGTCAGCTGCTTACTGCCAACTGCTACACATATTTGAATAAATTTTATAATTGTATTGATATTTATATGAATTTTCACAAAAAAGGGGAAAAAAGACACGGATCCAGGACACTTTTGCCAAGGGGGTCACTCTGGTAAAATTGAATTGAATAAAATGACCAATATATGTTTTATCTTATGTAATATTCAATATATGCGGTTGATAAAGTACATTGTTTATTTTTTTAATTTGTTAAAATGACTATTTTCTGCTTTTAATCTCTAAAATTTTACAACAAAACCTTTGAAAAAAGAATAATGATAAAAAATATTTGTCATTTCGCAGAGAAAGATGTTTTGAAAATAAATTTCCGTTTTATATATAGTTAAAAATTTCCTCAAATTAAAGATGTATATCTCTGTGTGTTATAATGTTTCACATGCATAGATCGGGGGGGGGGGGGGGCACTTAAACACAGTCATACGTTAAATAAACTAAACGAACTACCGATATAACTGACCTTGGACCCTCCACTTAGAAAACGGGATCAAACATTTATATCTCTCTCTTGTAAAATAAAATATGTTTTACATGCATAGAGAGAATTTCGGAACACCCCTCTCAAATTTGTAAAGTTATTTAATGCACAAACTAAACCAACTGAAAGTTATTTAATGTATAAAAATAAATCAACTAAAAGGGACCTTAGAAACCCCACCCCCTCCCCAACCGAAAATGTGGATTTGTATTAAGTTGGTATGAAAAATGTCATACACATGAAGGTATGACGCATAATAAAATATGGATTTGTATTAAGTTGGTATGAAAAATGTCATACACATGAAGGTATCCAATAACAATATTTTTCCAGGGTTAAATAAATTTTCACATTTGGGAAAGGACTTTACAACTTTTTTTCATATATGAGAAACATTTTTTTTGACATTTTAAAAAAGATGATCATTTTTTTTTAAATTTACATCAATATCAATATAAACACACAAATTTATTCAAAATGTGTGGCAGTTGGCATTTCTTAAACATTACTCTATTACACAATACATGGGTTATTTTTGAATGAAAATCCTTTTAACTTTTAAATATCAAAATTGCATTAGAAAAGTATATGCAGGTTTTGTACCATTTGCTTTGATTATTTTTTGATTCATATATAGCATTTCCTTAACAGTTTTTATGCTTTCAAATGAATTTTCCATAAAAAAATGTTGAAGGAATCGTTATATAAACCATTGGTTTAAAAAATTGAAGTCAATTTCATGCAGGATGAAAATCAGCTGTATTTTTAAAACTTGTACATTGTTTAATTTGATTAAATTTTTGATAAAATAGATTTTACATTCTATACATTGAAATAACTTTGCTAAATAATAATTGTTACATTTTTTTGATTGGTTTTGCTTTGAAGCTGATAAATTTTCGGTGACATATGATTGTTTTTGGCTTGACAAATAAAAATAATGAAATTGTTCAAGCAAAAAAAAAAAAGTTAATTTGCCCAAACTCGAAAATCCTATTTCGTGGAGGGGGGGGGGGTGAGGGAGGAGGTGGGTGATGTTAGAGAAAAATGAAAAATTTTAAAACTTTAATTCAGAAAAATAAAAATTTAGAGTAAAAATGTTCAAAATAAGAACCATTTCACATGTATTGTCATTCCGCGCTTAATGTTAGGTACAGAGTTTAGCAAATTGAACACACCTTGTCAAAAGTACACAATTTTTGCTAACACGGCACGATCTTTGTTATTTTTACTGTTTAGATTTACCTGGTGCGTTCAATTGTTAAAGTCTGCTAACCACAACTACACAGACCGACAATATACTGAGTGTGTGTTTTGCTTTCCAACCCTTTATACTCTGAATTTTCTGGATTATAGTTTTAATATATTTGTTTCAAAATACAGTAAAACTTGGTTATAACTAAAATCGGTGAATGTATGAATGCTTACATGTTTATATCCGTCCAAAAATTTAAAGTTTCAAATCAACTTTTTTCTTTTACAGAATTTATAAAGAATTTGTTAACATATTATATAGTTTCAAATATTTCCAATTCAAAATAACTTCGTTATATCCGTGAATTCGCTATATCCGAGTTCGTACTGGACGAGTTTTCCTGTACACAGAAAGATTGTCATATTTTCTAAGTATTAAGAGTAAAATTAAAATATGTGAATGTCGAGGATGCTGTGTCAATCAAACCCGTCCAAAAATTTAAAGTTTCAATTACTTTTAGATGAAATAAGATTTTTTTTACATATTTACGTGTGAAATGCTATTACAAAAAAACATTTTCGAATATTTTATTACTGCTTTTGCTCTTCTGATTTATTTTTCTATCCTCTTATTGAATTGGCATTTACAAAAACTATTTTATTTTAAGGTTACTAAAATTCAACATTTTTCAATGATTTTTCTCTTAAAAATCTTACTGTTTTAAGTAAGTTTATTTTTACATATCATTTGATGAATATTCTAATTTATGTTGGGCCAGGATTTTATACGCAAATATTCTTTTAAAATTATGGAAAATTTTCAAAATTGATTAATAATTGTGTTTATTAACGTTGTATTTATAATGTTTTTTCAATAATTTCATTTTTCGATTAAAGTGTTCAAATTAAAACATTTGGCTTCGGTTCTTGAAATCAACCTTTTCTTTTTCAGAATCTATTTATGCCTACATGCATGCTTGCTCTTTACATACAACGTGCTTCACTAAGTTGTTTCAAATATTTATCAAAAATCGCGGCTGATGAGAAACGTTGCCACACCCCTGTAAACCAATTATCATCTGGAAGGGAGTAACAGGTCACAGAAAAAAAGCTTTAAGGCTGTCTTTAAAATATATTCCTTCGGCAAGGATTTTGATGCAGCAGGGAAGGTAATTTTTTTCCAAGATAGATATCTGTAAATAATCAATTATTTTCTGTGTGTATTGACTGTAATCCAGCGTCATATATGTCAAGAGAGAAAAAAAGTTGTCAGCTAAATTATACAAATTGTTTGCTTAACTGTCAATCACAGAACAGATAAAAATAGTTTAAAAATATAGATATAAAGAAAGAGTAAATGAAGGTAAAAACATTTTCGAATAATTTATTACTTCTTTTGCTCTTCTGATATATTTTTCTATCCTCTTATTGAATTGGTTTCGGTCTAAAAGAAACTCTGTAAAAATTTCAATGTGTATAACATTGTTATTGCTTAAAATCAGAATCACAAACTACAGTTAGTTTTTGACTTAAAAATGTATTTGATAAAAATTCTCTTAAAATTGAGAAAACTTTTTTTTAAACAAGGTTTATTTTTTACATTTGTTTCATGAAACTTATTTATTAATCTTTTCTAAATGTAAGGCCATGGAATTTGAAAAAAGACAACGTGATTAAAATATTACTTAAATGAAGGAAGTATTGAAATTACAAAATTGATTAATGTATTGTGTTATGTTTAACGTTCAATTGATAATTTCCTATCAAAAGGGATGTCACGTTATAGCAGTAAAAGAGCATTAACGAGCGTGAAAGCTTTTTCATTGTGACGTTTTTAATAGTCAACGCAAAAAAAACAATGCCCCATGACGTATTTCATGTAATAAAACTCAACAAAATAAGACGTAAACAACAAACAAAATACATGGATTGCATTAGAATGGGAATAACTATCTTCTAATTTGATATTTGCGACCGTTAAATGCTGATTTAACGGTTGAGTTCGTATCTCGGCCGCGACTGACCCAGTCGATAAAATGGGTAGCAACTGTTCCTTCGCCATGCGCTCGGCACTTTGAAGTGAATTATTCCCTAATTTGTAAAAGTAAACTCTTAATTCTCATTGCCTAATGTTAACATGTTCCCATGATTTTTATTACTTTCCTTATTTCTCAAGGTTTGTGATGGCTCCAAATTCAAGTTGTATTTTGTTTTTTAATAATTGAACATAATTTTATCTCTTTTCAAATTCATAATTCATTTTCACTGACTCCCTGTGACTAGATAACGTATATCATTTGTAAAATAACATTAAAGTCATATACGCTATATGAACGCCGAATTTTGTGTGAAACAAAATGATTAATGATTTAAAACACATGAAGTGTAATGAAAAATAATACTTTCAACAAAATTGTACTACAGATGTCGTTGTAATAACAAAACAATTAAACAATATCTAGAACTCAGTCTTTTCATGAATATTGATGAAGGAAGTGCGTAAACAGTAGGCCTATATATAGAAACACATGTCCACCAAATCAGAGAAAAAGGTATGTTGCATTTTGACAAAATTATTAATGTAAGGTTAATATGCGTCATAACAGAGAAGATGGTTGATACTGAATACATTAAAAGATAAATTTTTTTGCCATCCACGTCAAAAGTGAGTAGTATCTCAAACGGCCTATATTGTTTTCTTTACGCCACGTCTTTTTCAATGGTTAAAAGTGCGACCGTCACGTGATGGATTTTTTAAAAATAGCTATTTTTCTTTCCTTGCAGGATAATAAAAAATTATAATTTGATAACTTTGTAACGCGTTTTTTTAATGGTGTAATTTACATATATTTGAAATTTTATTGATAAACAAATTATATCAATTTCCAATCGTATTTTAACTGGTGCAAGTTATAGCGTGTATACTTTTAAATGTATCAATAAAATCACATTTGGTTTTATATTTCAATTGGTATTTAATAAAACATCAGGGTGTAGTAACAGAAAAGACAGTTCAAGCTTTAAAAAAATATAAAACGAGACTTGGAGTAAATATACAAGCTTATTCCGCTTCAGACAAATTTGTAGATTGCTGATTGGATAAAGGCTGATCAGGAAAATCTGTAAAAATTTCAATGTGTATAACAGTATTATTGCTTAAAATCAGAATCACAAACTACATGTACAGTTAGTTTTTTTTTACTTAAAAATG
The DNA here is from genome assembly GCF_032062105.1 of Saccostrea cuccullata. Classification (NCBI taxonomy): domain Eukaryota; kingdom Metazoa; phylum Mollusca; class Bivalvia; order Ostreida; family Ostreidae; genus Saccostrea; species Saccostrea cuccullata. The sequence continues at coordinate 62,416 of NW_026919308.1, forward strand.
TATTTCATCTGTTTTGAACTTCATATTTCATTTAAATTTCTTGTTACCGATAACGATATTTTATTTTTGTTAAATTAAAATTACATATTTTCATAATACATTTGTATGCACAAATATTTTTTTAATTAATATAAAGTCTTCAGATAAAAAAAATATAACACAGGAAGCGTAGCAATTGATTTCCATTTCACACCCTGTAAAATATATAACTGACTGTGTAACTAATAATATTATATATTTTATTTACGTTGAAAATTTAAAATTTTCACAGATTTTGAACCTGAACAACCTGCTACATTCCCGTAATTTAATTTAGTTGATTTTAAACTTTGTGATTTTTGTGAAGTTTGTAAATGAATTGCTATTGCTTTAAATTTTTGACCTGTGTATATTCTTGTTCAAGTATGTAGCAATCGTGATTTTTTTTCAAGTTTTTTCTTCAATTTTGTATTAATATTTGCAAATATTGAACCGCTCCTCTACTTTTATTTATTTATTCTTCTGTGCTTTTAACCCTATTCTGTCGTTTTTTCCCTCTTCCATATTGTACAATTGTACATATTATACAAAAATTGATTTAAAAAAAAGGTTTTTTTGATTAGAAAACAACCACTTGATAAAATTATTTGAAATTTTATCATTATAAAATAAATCATGAAATTAATGTTATTAAGTTAACCAAAACATTGACCGTAAGTTAACTGTATAGCAGAGCTCCGCCGTTCCAGACCATTTAGTAACCATTCTGTACCCATTCAGTTTACTGACCGGTGCGGTAACATCGTGTGAATGTCAACAAGATAAAGAGGCATAGACGACTAATTTTAATTTAAAAAGATAAGCCATTGCTAGACAACAGTTGTTTTTTGGTCTTTGTAGTTCAATAGATGAAACTATACAAATAAGTTTTTGATATTGAAAAGCATTTCTTCCTCTGAAGTCATAAACCTCAGATCAGAGTAATAAGATTAATTTCCAGTCATTTTGAACAATGTCAATATATGCACGATTTTGAATACAGTCTTGGTAATTTTGTTTGTGTTTATCATCTCTCCAACTGTAAATAATTATATAAATCATATATTTACTCAACTTTGTTTTCAAACATAAAATCCGGGTGACACAAAATTAGAATTTTAACAAAGCCATGCACTCTAAAGGTGCACAAAAATAAGCAGTTAAACTGCACTGACTAAGAAAAGGAATTGGAGCCAAAACAGATTAAAACATGGAATGAGCTCAATAGGAAACGGGTAGGGGAAAGCCCTCATTATTTCCATATGAAGGTTTACCAGTTGCAAAACGATTTGAAATTAAAAGAAAAAAAAGAGTTCATAAACTGTTATCGTACACAAAAATTCATCATGATAAAGAAAAGAATGAAATGATGGATTTCAAACAAAAATAAAAACAGCGTGTGAAAAACCTTCCTATAAAATATTAATGATGCATCAAAAGAAAGAAAAATAGGACTTGGTTATAGTAGTACATGTTAACTCGACATTTGAAAAAAAAAACTTCAGTGGCATTGTACAAAAAAATTAAATTGTTCCTATTTAAGTGCATGTAACTTGCAAAAACGTTAGAAAAAAGCAATTTATTTAAGAAAATAGTCCTTTATTTAATTTTAGATTTACTTTCAAAAAGTAAATCTTTGAAAAAATTTTTATCCTTAAGAAAAATTCATAACTGATTATTTATATAAAAGCTTGAATTAAAAGCAAATAAAATTATTTGAAATAAACCTTTACTTATCCAATTACTATTATTATTTTAATCATAATCATTTATAACATGAGTAGAGGGTGTTTTGGAATTTTGTTTGTTTGTTTTTTCTAAATAATGCATAAAATATACATGGGACATATGTATTTTTTTCATAAATATTTATAAATTTAAGAAATGGACGCAGGAGTTGTGTCGGAAGGACTCGGACGGGGACGGTAAAACCAATGGAGAAGAACTTGGCGACCCGAACTGCGTGTGGCGGGAAAACGCTATTCCGGATAAAAATGCAATTTCTCATCCAGGTATGAAGCTCTTTAAATTACTGGCAATATTCCAAAATAATTGCTCTCATTTTGCTATAAACATTTATTTTTCATATCTTTAAGAAATGTTTTTTTAAGTAATTTTTTTCATTCTTTGAAAGGCGTATACATTTCGGCGAATATAAAAGGAACAAGGACATTTAAGAAATTATTGATACTTAGGACGATATCAGTGTATTAATAAAATTTTTAACAAAGAAAATTTGGGGAAAATTCTTGTTTAAGATAAGAGGTATATCATTGTTGGTCTTTTAAATATTTTGATAAGTACATATACATAATCTTTCACGAAGTCCTCGTATCAGATATCGTTATATTTCTAAAAGACTTTATTGCATTGAAATTGTTACACGTACATTAAGGTGTTTGCAAGCCATTCAACGGCAGCTTCTGTGGGCCAAAGAACACGTGGGTGACGTGCGAGTTAGAAAGTTTCAAATGTGACGCAATCAACCAACCTGGTACATATACAAATACTCCATCCATTTTGCAACTGAAGGCACAGGAAAATATATCTTTAGAATTAAACTGTAACAATGTATTACAAATAAGTGTGCGTTTGAAATAAATGTATTTGATGTAATTATAAATATTTCCAATTCTCACTAGGTGTTAAGAACATAACATTGAGGTATAACGAAACCAGAGTACCCAGCAAAGAAACCAACTATTTCTGTAAGACCTTTGAACTTCCAAATGATGGCGACTATCACCTGATTGCAACAACGCCGTATATAGATAACGAATACGTTATGCATCATATTCTACTCTTTGGATGCAACGGATCTGGTAAGATGGGGTTTCTTTGTTTTTTAACGTCCGTGCGTGAATTTTTCGTTATAACGGGACATCATTAATTTCTGTTGAAAAGTAGAAAATAAAGACCAAGGATCCGTTTTCAAAAGAACTTATGACTAAAGCGGAAATTTAATTTTAACCATTCGTAGTAGGTTATGATTTTAAAAGCAATTAAAATTTAAATGATTTTAAAAGCAATTAAAAAGAAAATTACTTATTTTTCCAAATTTCACAGTCAACGAAAGTTTTCGGTCCTTGTCAAAAGTTCTTTTGCAAAATCAACCCTTAAACCCAGGTCACATTTTGAAGCAAAAATGGGATTCTTCGGGTGACAGTCGGCAGTTCATCGCCCGTTGTCTTGGCTGATTTTGACCTCTTTTTTTCTCGGCCGACCATTTTTTTGTGTCCATCATGATCAGTCCAAGATATAATTTATCTGCGTCGGTGGCCGATTTCTTCGATTGAAGTTATCCGTCGACCAACCTTCGATCATCGTCCGACCATCTGTGGTCAGTTTATTAAGTCGGTCGTCCGTCTTTGGACAAAAAGGGTGTTTTAAATTTCGGCAGACGGTTAAAACCAAACTGTATCCCAGAGCTCGATGATCGGGCGACGGTTGGCTGACTTGTGAATATTTAACCTATTTAGGATACACAACAGAATGTTGATGCATGGATTGACAAATATTTTTGAACGGAAATACCATAAATAATCAATCTGTAAGACATAAAAAAATCTTAAGTATTCTTTGCTGCTTAGTGGAAACCATTTGTCGTTTTTATGCAATTCCATACAAAATTTTGCTCATATTTTCAACATTTAATCACCATTTTATAAGATTCTGCCACTTTCCCTTTCACACATTACTCACGTCACCTATCTGAATATAGATCTATGAAAAAGTTTTGCTGATTTCTAAAGAGAAAAAAAGATTTTTGTGTTATTTATCTAAGTCATCGGTGTCCCTAGGAAATAATGTGACTGCTCTGTATCACCCGATACTGTGTCGGCCGATCATGTTCTTTCAGCCCACAAAACCAGAAAACTTTAGTCGCCCGACCATCGGCTTAAATGTGACCTAGGCATTATACTTGACACTCAGGGCCATGAGCAGTGAGGGATCTAGTAACCGACACATGTTATCTCGGTTTATAAGGCCGTACCGTAAAAACTAAAGAACAAAAAAAAAACTGTATAGATGTGTGAAGAAATGATAAAGTTTTTTTGCTTCAAATTACTTTTCGAAAATCTTATGCGGGACAGAAAGTGAAAGAGAGATAGTCTATTAAAGATTAGAAGTGATGTCATGTTAAATGTACCATGAATAAATCTATTCCCTTATTTTTTTGGAAAGTCAACCCTGGGAAGCCTTTTCCTGTTCGTTGTGGAATGACACCAAGTTCATGTTTGGCCATTATCGGAGGCTGGACTGTTGGATCCAACGGGGAATGTGCCCACAAGGACGTAGGATTCCGTATTGGACAAAACGGATTTAAATTTGCAACTTTGCAGGTAAAATGATTTAATAATTATTTTGTCATTTATTTACTAAAATTATGTGATTTATGTAAAACTAGGATTATGGTAGGGGAAAATACTCACTTTGTTTGCATATAAAAATTAAATTTTTGACCATAATTCTTTCAAATTTCAATCAGGCACTTCACTTGCCCAAGGGATGTGGGGTTCCCCACTTATGGTTGTGGTATTTTTCTAGGTTACTTTTTTTTTTTTGGGGGGGGGGGGTCCTCTATTTTTAATTTAGTTGCTAGTGGCCTGCCAAATCAGTCATTAACATAACGCACAGTGTCTGTGTGCATGAAATCTTCTCTGTAAGGATAGGCAAGTCAAAAGAAGTTGCAAACTGATTTGAGGGTCAATGATACAATGGTACGATAAACGTGATAATTATAACTTTTCTATCTTCAACTTCCCTTATTTATGCAGCAATATGCATGAACCCTCATCACCTGAATACGGAGTTTATATATCTTAGTTGATTTGATGCGCAAGAGCAATTTCTACGTTTGAAAACTTTCCAAAACGAGGTAAATTATTGAAAAATAATTTGATGAAACAAGATTATAAACAGTCTCGTTTAAAGTCATCATTTCGAAAGTTCTATTGTCGATACAATTACCTTGTCCGCAAATACATTAATCATTGAGTGAAATGCTGATTGACGTTTTTTAATTATTGTTAGTCCATTATTTATACACTGAATTGACGACGGATTTTTCCGTTAGTTATCGATCATGACAAGAAGCACACGGCGGATGTGACCGGTCGGCAGGGGATGCCCACTCCTCCATGGCACCTGATTCCATCTCTTATGTTTTGGTGGTCCGTGTTTGCTCTGCTCCTTTTTGTATTGTTTTATGGACTTTTGATTTTGAATACTGTTCGTTATCTCCATATTATGTTTCACAAATATTATACATGATTAATTTTCCAAACGATATCTTTTGTTCTTTCTTATTTTTTCGCATTTGAATTTATACAGTAATAAAACATTTATTTACACTGTTTGTTTCAAAGACATATTTCTTCACTTTAAAATCAAGGGATTAAAACCCCAAAACAGAAACTTATACTGAAAACACTGATTTTCCTAAAGTAACTTGCAATGTGTACGTCCTCTTTGAATTTTCCCCTAAATCATAATTATATGAAAGGACAAAGTATTTCTTAATTAAAATACTACTTTTCTACAATTTTAATTGTAATTCTAAACATATCAAGATTTTTCAATTTGTATTTTTCTCCTTTGCGGGTTGGTAATTGAAATTCTTGAAAAGTCAAGCGTATGTTTTATTTAGTTTCATTGGAATAATCCCGAACGGCGCTCTGACTACAATGACAGTTCCGGTATGACGTTATACTACACACCTAACAGACGACCAAACGACGCCGCCATTTTGGTGGTAGGTCAGGATTATCTGGAAATTCCACCCGGGAAAGATCGCGTGGAAGTGGACGCCATATGTTCCGCAGACATCACCAGTCGCCTTCTCTCTGGTCCTGTCTATATCACTAGAGCATTTAACCATATGCACTACTTAGGTAATATCTGAAGAACTTGAACGTTAACAGCTACATGTTTGAATTTTCTGTGAAAGAAAAAACCTTTGTTGAATACTATTTGAAAAAAATAACTATGAATTGACAGTTATCGGAGAAAACTAGAAAAAAAATGTCAATTTTACTATTTCTAAAGGCTTCATGAATAAAAACCATAAAAGTCAACTCAATAAAATATCTGAATAGTATTTTGCGATGAACAAATAATTAAAATGAATATTTTTACATGAATTGTGCTCCATTTAATTGACCTCGATTATTTTCCTTTGAATCTGATTTAAAAAAAAAGAATATGCTCACCTTTGCTCTCAATTGCACATTCAGATATATCGACTACTTTTTTAAAGTCAACTCAATAAAAGAAGTGTGATGGAATACCTGAATAGTATTTCGCGATAAAGAAATAATTAAAATGAATATATTTAGACATGAATTGTGAATTGTGCTTCTTTTAATTGACCTCGATTATTATCCTTTGGATGATTAAAAAAGAATATGCTCACCTTGGCCTTCAATTGCACATTCAGATATATCGACTATTTTGTTTATAATTTGAATTGCAGGCCGAGAAGAATACATTGAGCAGTATAGGAATGGTGTCAAGATAAATACCTTGACAAACAACCGCCAGTATAGCTACGATAGACCCCGAATGTCAGAGTAAGATGATTTTTTTTTTAAATATTTTAGATACAGAGCTTATTATAACCTATGTTGCACGATAGAAAGTATCTTGTGACAGTTCACATTCTGTAAACCGCTTCATATTATGATTAGCGTTAATAGAACCATATCATGTTATATCAATTAAAATTAGCTTCATTCCAAATATTTAATGTTAGGGTAGACAATGAAACATTTTTTCCTCCAAAAATGGCCTTCAAATTATGCATATTTTTCAATTTAAAATCAAGTGTAACTCATTGTGACGTAGGCAACTTATATCATACAATAAAAAATAAATCTTTTATCTAACAAAATGACGTGTTTCAACTAAAATTAAAAAATATGGAATGAAATACAATTCTAGGGAAGCTGGTAGGTGCAAGGTAGAAAAAATATTATATCTGGCAGCAGTGTTACAACGCACTTTGAAAAATTACGCACTTTGAAAAATTTTTTCAAAGTGCGTTAAGTTTTGGGACCAGGTTAACGCACTTTGAAAAATTTTTTCAAAGTGCGTTGAATTTGGGACCAAATCAACGCACTTTGAAAAATTTTTTCAAAGTGCGTTAAAACTGTACATCATAATTTTACACGATGTAAACATTTAACGCACTTTGAAAAAAATTTCATGAAACAAAAGGAATTAGACTTATATTTTAGAAGTAGACAACAGTATTATCCCCTTGCAACGTATGATGGGATATAGTGATGCGATTATGTGTGTTATTACTTTATGTGTATGTTAGTTTTTTCTGTGTGGAATTGACGTAATTTGTATCGGGATCTTTTTTGGGAAGGAATGCTCCTCTTTGCGGTGCCCTTACTTTGATGTTTTTTTTTTCTAAAAACTGATGGATTGAAGAAAACCAAGAAACGGAAAACGAAGAAAAGACTGGCTGAATTAAGGTCTATCAGCTCAACTCTTTATCATTCCCACCCAGATATATCTATTTCTATAACTCGTAACCTTAAGTGTCAATGATATTTGAAAAAAAAGAGCATTCTAAATACAGTATAAGAACTGTACAAGGAAGTCTGTAGTAAATCGAAATTTTGTTCTTTTAAATCTCAAAGTCTATTTATGTTCATTTTCAGGAAAATCAGAATATTAATTACTAGCTGTATATTCCTTATTTTTCGCGAGTGTTTTTTTTATCGCAAACTAGCTCTCAAACGTCAAATCGCTAGAATTATAATTCGCGAATGAACGGTTTATTAACAGATTTTACATAGATTTAAGCACCAGAAAAATAAAAGCGAGAAATATTTTTTTCGCGAGTGATACTTCTCGCGAAATAACGCAGAAATTAATTCCTCGCTTATATTAAGGAATCTATAGTACCTGTCTGCTTTTTGATGTTAATTTGATACCATATCTGATAATCTCTCTGTTAAACTCCAGGTGTTTAAAAACACAAGTTTTGCCAAAATTATAGAGTTATATCTCTTTGGTATCCCAAATAAGTAAGGTTTTATGAAAATTCATATAAATATCTATAATTTTTTTTAGAATCATTCCAATATGTTAACATTTGAGAATTGACTAAGAGATAGGCGGAAGAACAAAACTATCGTTCGTAGTTCTTTACGACATTGAATGTTGACCTTTTGACCCCAAATTCAAAAGGGGTCTTCCTAAGGCCACAGGGATTCTGTTATGTTAAATTTCATTGCAAATGTTCAAAGGGTTGGCGAGATATCGTGTGGAAACGAAAGCGTTACAGAAAGACGGATGGACGGACAGCTAGACGGACGGACTGACAGATAGACGCAAATTAATATCTCCCACTTTTCAAGCGGGGGACAAAAAGTATCAAATCAGGTTCAATTTGTAGGATTATTGACTAAGCCATGCAGAATTTTTTTTTCAAAGTGCGTTAATATGGTCGATATTAACGCACTTTGAAAAAAAAATTATTTTTTCAAAGTGCGTTAACCTGGTCCCAAAATTTAACGCACTTTGAAAAAATTTTTCAAAGTGCGTAATTTTTTCAAAGTGCGTTGCCACACAGCAGCCAAGTAAATTGATCTCGCGACCACTAAAATTATTCTTTATTTGACAAACTGCCTAAAATTATCTGGCCACATAAAAGCTGTCAGCTTCCAAAAATGAACATGGTAATCATCACCTAAGTACCCGTATGTGTAGTTCGCAGATAAACTGTATTTCCTACCTGAAACCTTTTGGTTTTCATACCATTCACTACCTTAAACCAAAAAATAATGTGTATGTGTGTATCTGTGTAATTTTTCAGAATATACTTTCATAATATGTTTCTACAGTAAGTAGACTTTGTTACATCACTTAAGGCTAATTATTCGACAGTTTTATTTGCAGACGAAAAGTTTTCGCACACATTTATCTTTCTATGAATTATTTCAGTATTTTATCTCATATACCTTAAATCGTCATATATAATATAAATATAGCCCTTTGATGAGGTTGATCCATAGATATATCTATGAATTGACCGAATTAAAGGGCTACACTTGTTATATTATTTTTTACATAGGTTGACAAAACACAATTAGAAAATAATGTGAACAAGGCACAAGTTTCCTCTCTTTAACACTTACAGACTAAATACTATGAGTAAAAGAAGCAGTTTTATGTAATTGTGTTTCCTTAATCGATGGAGTAATTTAGATGATTTTCTTGTTCAAAGTACTACATTTATTTGATTATGTTTTGTATCAATTTTTGACAATATGTTCAAGTATAAAGTAGATCCTTATTCAAGGCATTGTTATGTCTCATCAATTATAGAAAATTAAAAAATAAGATGAAGTATATTTTTTTCAGAAACATTTAGTTCATACACTGTATTAGCTAAAATCAGTAATTTTTTTTGTTTTACAGAAAATTATCTCCATTTTAAGAAACATCAAGTTGATATGTTTTTCAAATTCTATAAATAGTAACTCAAGTCTTTATGCTGTTATATACTTAATCATGTGATCAAGTTTGAGCCATTCAGAGAGCTTGGATTAAATGATAAAAATAATATACATGTATAGCATATAGAGTTTTTTTCGCCCTAATATTTTAGGAAACAATGTTTGATTATATTGGTTTTATATCAATAGGTACGATACATCAATAGAAGTTTTGCCTGGTGATGAAATCAGAACAAAATGCGTGTATAAATCTTCATCGAAATCTGTCACTACATTTAAAGGCGATGCGACTTCCGATGAGATGTGCTACGGTTTTCTTGCAATTCACCCATTATCAAACTTACGATTTCAATCTCAATCTCTATACTGCACAAGTTGGAAAAGTCTCTCTACAATACAATTACATGTATATGACGTCACCAATGGCTGCAATAGAAAAACTTTCTTGAATTTCTGGCATCCAGATATGGCGAATATTTCTCGTAGAGTTTTCCAGAGTTGTCGACCCTTATCAATGTGTTTAGAAGAGTGTAAAGATGTCGTCAAAGAAATCAGACGTCACCCTTGCATGCAAGGTGATGTTAGGGAATATCTTAAAATGGAGGCCCTACAATCGCACAACATAGAAAACCTTCAATTTTACTCCATGATTGAATCCTGCGATCTTGAAATGCTGCAGGAAACCATGAAAAATCAGACAAAGGGGAACACGAATGATGGTTCACGACTATCTCTTCATCTCTTTATGTTGGTTACACTCTTGCTTTTTTGTATTTTTAAAGTCCGTTATAGGTGAGACACAAGTTGTCTTTCGTCATGAATAAGTACACTTGTATGTTCGAAACCTTTCTGAAGATTAAAATATTTCACCATAATATCCTCAATATATTTCAATTTACGTTTCTTTAGCCTCATTATGAAGACACTTTAGTGCCATTTTTTTCGTGTTTATTTTTACGCTTGAGTATACTAGGAAAAGGCATTCAGATCAATTCCAAAGCCAGCTTTGTAAAATAACACATCAAATGTAAATATTCAATATAATACGCTTTAATCAGACATTTAATACATGTATTTTGGTGATTAAATTAAGTGTTCTCTGAATCATTGTTAAATTTTGTTAAATGATTTCACTACATTTGCCTATCTTACAATAACGATTAGGAGGATTATAGCTTACTTTTAATTATTATTTTTGTTAGGGAAAAAAGACAAGCCCTGCTAAGAATTTACCAATTTGGTGACGCAAACAACACATTTCAAAAGCTTTACAGCTCCGGAAACTTTCGTAAAAGTCCGGTTTCCGATTTTGTAAATAATGTCGAACAAAGCATAAAGTCCGTCAAAATTAATTATTCTGTCCAGTTTTTATCTATATGTTCTATTTTTTTTTAAGAGCAGACAAAGTATTTGTAGTAGACGTATGTATAAGTCCACATATAAAGCAGGTTCAAGTTTATAAATATGTATCTGTTGGAAGACTATACTCATCAGATTTCGAAATCTGTCTTCAGAGGATTTGATTCGATTATCTGATGAAGGAGATGAGGAAAACGACGTATTTATAGATGATTTTGCATGTTTTGCGTTTTCTTTGTCATCCATAGCATTCCAAGAGAATTTTCCCTTTCATGAGCTGCCCTTTTCTTCCATTGTATCTCCTTTTCTCTAGAAAAAAATTGTTTGTTTATACGTCAAGTTTGTTTTGTCTTTTCGCAGCCTCCATATTACAATTGAAAAAAAATTCTCATGGCCTGAATTGAAGGTTCACTACTTAAAAACTATCTTCCTTATGAATTTACTCAAACTGTATATAAGTCGCTAAGTTTGCATCATGCTGGATATCCGCTTAATTACAAAGGTATGGATAAACATCTAAAATATGTCCTTGTTGCAGGAATCGAAGGCTGCATTTGTATTATCAATTAATTATGTTCTATTTTAAAGGATTTTTTCTTTCTTTTTTATTTCAATGAAGACAAAATTACCAGAATTTAATGAAGTAAACCACTGTCGGTTTTAACAGTACAGATTCAAGTATGATTTCGCACATTGGAAATGTTACCTTGATTCAGTTGTCATTTTATTGATTCTATCGTATGCTTTCGGTTTTCTGAAAATTCGCCTTACAAGTGCTTAAATCTGTATTACGAAGACATATTTAAAACAAACTGTGAAACTGCATAAAAGGATCAGTAAACAACGAGTGATTTTACATAACCGAATCAATTCATATAAGATGATAACGAAGAAAATAAGATTCTATATATAGATAAATAGCCTAATCATTTGAAAGAATACAAAATTTTGCAATGTGGGAATAAAAGCAAACCCGAAAACCTAAAATGTATCTACTCTTACATAATATCTATTTTTTTGTTATAGAAATTGTACCGCATTAGGAAATTAAAGAAAAAAATGTCTTATTTCCGTATCTTTTCTGTCGAAATACTCTTTATTTTTTCATAATATAATATCGTCAAGTTTTTATTTTAAACTACTGAGAACATACATCTCTTCATTTCAAAACAAAGGGAGAGAGAATTATGAGATTTTTAAAAAATATCAGCTTTACTCTAGAGAGCTGAATTTCAAGGGCCTTCATCTTTATACTGAATTTTTATACAAAATCTTCCAACTTTTTTATGAATACTGTATAGAGGTCTCATGGTGATCAACAGATATTGATTCCCTCTACGCACGTTATCCCACCTCGAGGGCCAGCTTTATGTCCCGCTATAAACATTTCCTTTGTTTGTATATTTCTTAGAACTTTAGAGCAATCACTGTTTCATATCCCCTTTATCAATATAATTACCCTGGAAATCGACAGCAAAGCTAATACTGATACAAATATAAAATTCATCTGCGCATTTTCTTTTGAATTAATATACATCGCAGTTTTTTTTTCTTATGATGGAAAACAAAACACAACATACGTATATGGAAAACCTAAAAAAAAAGTACTTATATTTTAGTCACACAATCATTATAATGTGTATACGTAGAGACTGTGACACTGTAATGTTAAAAGTAAAACACTGGTACTTGAGATTACTTCAGGATGTGTTTTTGTTTTTCATATTATGTGAGCCTTGAGTAATTGTTTTTTTTATTTCAGTTTAAAACTTTTCAATATAAAATTGTTCGTAAAGGCAACTTCTTATAAGTCACGTAAAAAAAAATATGGGTATTTAAAAATGAGATCATGCTTGCCATACAAGGACCTGACAGCTTTAAACAAAACATTCACGTCGAATATTTTCAATGAGAAAGAGGGAGATAACGAGAAGAATTCAAGCTTTAAAATCCATAACGCGTAAGCAATACAAAAGATGAGCAGAGCAAACACGGACCTCTGAAACATCAGTTGTGGGTTCGATCAGGTGCCATGGAGTGAACATCTCCTGCCGACCGGTTACACCTACCGCGTGTTTTTTTTTTTTTTTTTATTGTTTTTTGGTCATGGTCGGGATATGCAATTAACAGGAAAATCCGTAAACAAAACAGGGTGTTATTAATAGCTTAAACAATACAATCGAAAGAACGTCAGTAAGCATGTTCCCACACTGAATTATTACAATCATTACTGTAAACTAGATATGAGCTCGTTGCGAGCAACGAGAGGTCTTCCGTCCGATTCCGTTAAGAAAAAAACGTTAAATCAAGATGAAGAAGTAAAAAAAAATTATTGCACTCAAGGGGGATTGAATCCAAGTCGCCAGCATGAAAATCGAACGCGCTAAATATTACGTTATTGGGACCTCTGCTCTTAATCATCTTGTATATACCTCTGTATAACATGCTTTTTTTTTTTAGAATTATAAAAGGCTAGTTACTATTCATAATTTCTCGCAAACGCCACGAGTTAATCTTGGCGCGTTTCTTTGAAATGTTCTATTTAATACGTGTGATAGCTTCAATGAAAAAAAAAAAAAAACATTCATGTAGTTTAAAATTCGACGATTAGAAAGTATATTTAACACATTTTACAAATTCCATATAGTACGTAAGCAAGGAACACTTTTTCTACTTTGAAAACCAGCCAAAACCGATTATAGAACACGTTTAAGAAGAACGTAGTTTGACACAGAATTGCAACGTAACTATGACGTGAAAATCCAAGTATTCATTTACATTTCATTTGTCCCTATGTAACTTTCGTTCAAGCAAACGTTCGGCTGCCTCAGTAAACCCCTATATTGAAATGTCGGAGTTGACAGAGACAGCCGCCATTTTGGACTCGCTTCAGATTGTTAATTGTTAATATCTAGAGTTTGGATTTATCAATATTCAAACAAGTCATACAGTAAGCATTATAAGAAGGGTCTCTATTACCATTCCAAAAATAAATGAAAAATATTGAAAAACAAAAAAGTTAGAAAATACGGACTTTTTATTTTCGCTTCTGACTGCAACCGGAAGTACCGACGACACACGAAAAGGTGATTCGTCATATCTTAAAGTCATCATCTTTAATCTTTAACAAGTCTCCAGTTAATATCTTAAACCATTTTCGAGAAAAAGGGGGGACAAAATTGCATTTTAAAATCAGAAAAGTGTCAATAACTTGGAACCAAAGGTGAGTATTCCAAATTTTACTTGTCATACCACAACTTCATATAATGACGCATAATTCCTGAAAGTTTCATTGAAAACCACTGAATAGTTTTCGAGAAATCGCGTGCACAAAATTTTGGGGAAAAAAATAAGAATAATAATAATAAGAAACAGTAGAATCACTAGAAGGTCTTCCGTGAAAACGGAAGACCTTAACTAGATATCCCCAGAAATATAAATCAACAATGATATATTTTATTTAGATAAAAAAGAGTCTTTTGAAAATACTTAAAAAGGATACATGTACATGATTGTACGGAATAAACATAACTTTAAAATTCACTTTGACACTACATGTATAGTGAAAACTTTGACACTTTGATCTACTATAGTGAACTATAGTTAATTATTATACCTCTACTGTAATTACTCTATACAAAATTAATACCATAAAACTGTCTATTTCCCCGAGAAGACACTACTGCCCTCAACTGAAGACTACTCCCTGGAAAATCAGAGCTACTCCCTGGGACTACTCCCTCATGAATATTTATTAGTAATTTTAACCAATCAAAGTGTTCAGTGGGTGGAGCGTTCAAAGAATCTCGAGTCTGTGACGTCATGTTTTTAGCAATGTAACTATGACGTCAAAACATTTCGACATGCATGCCAAAATCATACTTGAATTCTAGCAAAATGAAGACAACGATAATTCTTCGAAATGTCAGTGGAAATACTTTTAAAAAATAATATAATTGTTTAAGGACACGATGCATTACTTATCATACAATGTGTTAAACCGCATGTATTTGTTATTATGCCTCTACAGTGTTTTTTTTTTTCAATGTCGGAATATCTGGTAAAAAAATTTAATCGCCTATGATTGTTTCGATAAAATAAAACAGTCATAGAATGGGAACTCGGGAAATAGCATATTCATGGTTCCCCTCGGCAGGAATCTATTTCCCTCGGCGGCTTCGCCGCCTTGGGAAATAGTTTCCACCCTCGGGGAACCATAAATTTGCAATTTCCCTCGTATCCATTCCATAACTGTATACTATAGTATTTTTTGCAAAGGTAAATTGACCAAGAATCAGGTTACATGTTCAAAGTTACTCAATAAAGAAAACCGAAGAAAAAATTTAAAATAATTTTTATTAAAACTGTTTATTTAACTATGAATTATACACAGAATTTTTAACATCCGTTTAACATTTTTGCATAACATGTGTAATATTTCTCAATTAACAAAAATCGAAAAAGGGAGTGAAAAATGATATTTATTTATATTGTGATCAACAAATAATCCGTTAAACGGGCTTTGCATTACATTAATGTCTGTCTTGCAGATTTATAAAACACATTAGTAACGCAATTATCCAGTTATTTTTGTCATTTATAAAGCCTTTTTACAAATATATGATAGCAGAGAGTAACAAGGAGCATCGATCCACTTCCCTGTAGAGCGAAATATTGCAATGCAGTTTTCATCGCCAAATCCACTGTTCGGTTCATGTGGAGCCCATGTGGATACCAATTCAACAGTCGAGTTATTTCCCCTCCACATAAAATTGCCATCTTTGTCAAGCTTATGCCCTCCACTCCAAACATAACAGTTCGAAAATCCTCCGCACTCCTCTGACTCTGTTTTTATTGAGAAGGAGAAAATTGTTGACACGCGAAATAAAATCTAAGCTATCTGAATACCTATACGAGGGTTGTCCAAAAAGTTCGTGGATAATGGCGTTTTTATTACAATGAATGGTTCAACAAATGCTTACTGTATACCCAAAATATAAGTTTTGAAAAATACAAGTCAGAATAGTTTGGTTATTCTTGTTTGAACTTAATATTTTTGTAAAAATATCGGTCATTAACGATTGCCAATAGTGCGCACAGACCAAGGTTAAAATGTCCTAAACTTTAAGATAAAGTGATCGGATTGAAATGATTATTTTCTTCATAATACGAGTCAAAGTTGATTCAAAATTAAATATATCACAAATAAATCTGTTATCACCATTTTCTGATATATTTGCTATCGCTCACTATGTAGACAATGAAAATATTAAGCGAAAAACCACCAAAAGTTTGTTTAAAAAATTGATAGAAAAAGCGACGTCGGTCATCGGAACGGGACAACGTTTAATCATACACTTATGGTTTAATATGGTTGAAACGTCGTCAAAAACAAAATATTTTATTGGAATACATTAAATCTAGTAATTTATTTTTGATGTTTACAATTTTTCAATAGTGTGTAAAATTTCAGAAGCACTACAAAAAGTCGAAAACTACTATTATTTGATGAAATTAGGATATTCCTATGCATGACTTTGTTATAAATCTAGCACCGTCGGATTGGGCTATGCAGCCTGTGTATAAGATCTCACTGGAAGAAGTGAGACCTTTCAGTCATCTAAAAGATGTCTTTCAGCAACATTTTAGTGACGTTTCAGTCACTGAATGGCAGGTACATTTCAGTGGCCATTCCTTCAACCTTTCAGTTGCCCTTCAGTTGTCTTTAAGCAACCATTCAGCCATCATTCAGTGACCTTTCCGTGACCATTCAGCCAACATTCAATGACCTTTCAGCCAACACTCAGTGACCTTTCAGCCAACATTCCGTTACCTTTCAGCCAACATTCAGTGACCTTTTAGCCAACCTTCAGTGACATTAAATTATAATATCTATAAACTAAACAAAGATACAAACCGAATAGATTTTCAAAAATCCATGTATTTTCTTCTAAGGAATTTACATCCGTTAAATATGCATTATGTCTTTCACACTGAACCTAAAAAGAATAATAAGTATATCAATTATTATTTTAACATTAAAACCACAAATGTAATCAATATTATCCACTACAAAAGTTACATGATTGTTTCACTGTTAGTTAATCTAACTCATTATTATATTCCCTAAGTAAAGTTTTATAATCACTCACCGCAGCATCAAACCATGACATCGTCGTTTGATTGTAGTAATTATAACAATATCCTGAATAATACGTCCACCCAGGATCACAGCCTGAAAGAGATTAAAAAGTCTGATTTCAAAGCACTAGATAGTTATGGTTTGCGTTGAAAGATGGATTTTTTTTAGCTTTTTAAAGAAGAAATTGTTTCTATACAATTGTAACCTACATTATAAATTTCATAAAAACAGAAAAAATAAACTATGCTTGAATTCTTCTTCGAAACTGTCTAGTCGCCCGTGTGGCTCAGTAGTTATAGCGTCTGCTCTAGAGTCGCAAAGATGATCCTTATGTCTCGGGTTCGAATCCAACTGTTGGACGTGGAGACCGGTCCTTCGAACGAGACTGTCTAAACTGAGGTCCCGTGTCGCTGTAGGTGCTGGGACGAAAAAGATCCCTCAATGGCCCTCAGGTGCGAGTATAGGACAAAATTTGTAGCTCTACACCGACAACTGATGGAGTCTCCATATGAGTGAAAAATTACTTGAGGGAACGTTAAACAATATACAATTAATCAGTTAATCAGTTAAAACTGCCTATGAAATTTATTGATAAAACATCATTGTTCTTTATACATATATTTATAGTAAATTTTTTATACTACATTCAGCGAATACAAACCAACAATCCAGTACCCCCATCCGTCCTCTTGATAATTGAGCGATGTTTCATTTAAATAAGTGTTCAGTAGCTTACAAGATTTTGCAAAATCGTTGTACATGACTCCAGTGCAAAGATATTTATCCTCAATACACTTCGTAGCACAAGTAATGCAACTTATTCCTTCGAACTGAGAAAATACGACGATAGAATCTGATGGAAATAAGTTATCAAAATAAGAAAATCTCTCAAGATTTTTTTCCAGACTGCTTGCGAAGCATTGCCCACAAATTTTCATAAATTGATAAAATAAAAATGCCTTTAAATAGAATTGCTGGACGCCAGTTTTCAGCTTCATCTTTTACCTTTAAAACGTTGAGTGGCAGTTTGCAATATATATGAAATTGGTAATATTAGATTTAAACTTATAAAGGGAACAATTACACCGATTGATCAATACAAAATATTCCCGGAATAACAGAAGGATAATATATTCCTTTAATTTTTCAATATTTAATGAAGTTTTTTTTTATTTAACCAGATCAACGATCTATAATTTTTGGAAAATATTATTTGAATTTCATAGGGAATGTCATCAAAATGATAAATAACATACAATGAATAATGTTTATTCTCGAAAATTTAATTACTGTAGATTATTGTCGAAAACAATCCAATTTCAATAAGCTCTAATTGATGTTTGCAGATAGATCAAGTTTCTGAGTTGACACTTTCATTAAAGAAGAAGGTACAGTTTGGGTTATAATGCGCCTTAAAATTCAATGTTCTTAAAAAGTAATGAAATTGGATTTAACAAGTGTTGAGTAGATGCATATGATTAATTATTTAAGAATATGGCATGAAAAAGGACCAATTATGAATATGACGTCATTAATTTGGTACATTTCTAAGTTTCATGCAGAAAAGCCTTAAAATGACTCATTTTCTGTGCTTATTTTCCTTTAGAAAATAGTGTCTGGCACAGTCGCCAATTTGAAGTTTTTGATATATTATGTAAAGTACTTTGAAAAATCACATATCTCAAAATCTTTGTGGGCAACGGAGGCAGAGTATGTTTTCTGGAAGAAAATTTACTTAAAAATTGATGACTTTTGCAAATGTTTAAGAAAATACGGGAAAATGCACAAGTTAATGACGTCACAATTAGCATTGAGGAAGTCATCTGAGAAAAACCAATAATTTTGTGCATTCTTACTGCATGGAATTTCTATGATTCAGAAATAATGAATTTTGATTTCTTATATCACTTTCAAATTCAAGAAAAATACATGGCATACTTTGCATTGAAACTGTACCTTGTTCTTAGCGTGTTTGAGTGAATTGAAATTAATGCAATAATTTAACAAAGAGGTCGTATTTTATCAATGCAAATTCAAATATTCAAACAATTTCTCTGTATTTAATTCACAGTCTAGGGCATTTAAATCAAAGAAACAGGATACAGATATATAATCATACAGATATATAAGTTACACGTATCTGTATTCCTATTTTTTAACTCTGTGATAACGCCTTGAAAGCTACAGTGTAGCTGTGTTGATTTCATGATCGTTCTACCGGAATGTAAATTTCACCAAGCGAAAGGTCAGGAAGTAAGGAAACCTAATTATGCATGTAACTCTTGGGCGTCGTCTGTCTCAGCGTCCGACGCTAAGGACAAGGGAGGCCTAATATGCCTGTAAATCAAATTGAGGAGTATTTTATTTGATTAATCTATCACTCTACATTCTACATGTATAAAAATCAACATTCAATCTGTATTTGATAAATCCACAATCCCTTAATTTTAAGATTTTACCATCACGTGTGTATTTTTTAGATTAATATAGACAGATTAAAGATAGAGTAACAATTTTATTTAGCATAGTATTTAGGAGATAAAAGTTTATATCAAATAACACGTAATTGAAGTTAGATAAGATTTGTACATCCAGTGTATGGCATTTTCTGTCAATAATTATATAAATAATTGATTTATACTAACATGGTAAATAAAAGCAATTGTTAGAACAAAAGATTTGTAAATGATATTCATTTATTTTGAATGGCTTACTTATTATTAAAATGATGTTTATTTTGCATTATTGAAAAAGACCTGTCTAACGAAAAATAAATAGTTATGTAATTTACAAACATTGAAATAAGAAATCAATACTTTAATGTCCAATTCTAATGGAATGTTAGAAGATTGATTTTTTTTCTTTACGCAATTAAATTCCTGCAAATATATTGCTTGTAGATGTTTAAACAAAATAATACACACTTCTACGCAAATGAACTTAAACAAGTGTTTTGTAATGTCGCTGATGTAGCGACAGGCCTCGTCCCAATGGATTGTTTTCAAAAATAGTTATTTGCTGGAATGAACAGTACTTAATTGGTTTTCTTTAATATGTAATGGACAACTTGCATTCTTTTTTCAAGGAGATATATTTAATAAAGAATTAAATAGCCCTGTCCTGAAACCAATTCATTGACTGAAACCACCTGTCCCATTTTATATTATTAAAATAGAGATCTGGTGTTCTCACTTACTATAACAAAATTTCTTTAGAGAATTCGGGTATTTTAAACTTATTTTGTGAGAATGCAATGTTCTTGAATTTTGCAGCACACAGGTACAATTGATTCCCTTCATCATACAATTTCAAATTTGAGTACATGTATAACCCTTGATTAAAAAAAAAAGATTTATCATCTTCTGCATCCAGTATTTGAAAAGAGTATTTCTGAAAAAATGCAAAGTTCTTGAAATTTGCAGAAAACATGTGTATTTGACTACCTTCAGTACATGTAAATAATAAGAACATGCTGCATGAAGTTTTAAAACTGATATTTCATTGTGTAATTGATAATTTTAGATCAGAGGTTGTGCTCCATATGAGATATTGGAAAAAGACTTTAAATTTTGGCCAATTTTCATGAAATTAACAGGATATGGTTTATACGTATTTCATGACGTCATAACATAATGACTAGGGAGAAAATGGCGTCATTTTAAGTGTAACACGGTTACCAACGGTGCAAGTGATAAATAGAGGATATTCGATGTTTTGTAGTTGAATATGGAATTTATTTCACGAGTGGGACAGGATTTTTGATATTTTCACGAGTGCGAAGCACGAGTGAAAATATAAAAAAATCCTGCGAGTGAAATAAATTCCATATTCAACTACAAAACATTGAATTTTCTGTTTATTACATTTTTAAACAAAAATCTTTGAATTTTCCTTTGCCTCCGCCTTTTTGTAATACAATGATAGGCTACATGACGTCATAGTTGAGCGGTTGAGATGTCATAGCTAAGTGAGGTGAAAACACTGTAAACATGGATTTAGCAAAATATTTTAGTAATTTTTGACAGCTTTTATTTGCAGTCAGAATGGTTTATTTATTTCCATCTATCTTATTTTATGTCAAGGAAGTTTTTTTTACAACAATCTTCGTTATGGGAAGGGAAATCTCGAGTTTTCCCGCACTTCTGATATTCGTCACACTGTGACAGGATATCATTTTGATATCCTTTCATACTGTGACAGGATATCATTTGTATTCAATAAATAAATTACAGTATATCACGGGTAAAAATGTAATAAAAACTTACTGTCAACCAAAACGGAACTTTTGTTTAATTATTCATAACTTCACTAAAACCAAATGTCGTAAGGATCCCTAGCTTTCTAAATGGATTTTATTTATTTATTCATTTTACATCTGTCTTACAGTGTATATAAAATATAATAATATAATTTTAAAAATCAAATCACTCCTAAATTTTATCTTATTTCAAAATGTATAGGGTGAGTTAACCATGCATCGGACACATACCTTGCTTCGGACAACTTTAGGCAATAAACTGTCTTTCAACTTTAGAGTTCTGTGTATTTATTTGTTTTAATTTTGAAGCTGAAGATTTAAATTTTTAAATGATACCGATTGTTTTCATCATGTTGTGATAAAAATACTCCGAGAATGGCCTTGAAGTTACATAATATTTTACATCATCAAAGGGGATTAACCATAAATTTATGGTTACCCAATTTTTAAAGTTATCGTTCTTTTAAATTCGACTTCAACGGATCGAGTCGGACTTACAAAGATTGGTAATTTTACATAAATTTTAAAGAAATTTCACTTCATTGTTTGTATAATTATTTTTAGAGCTGGGTTTTACTAGCATATTTATTTCTCCGTACATCGGACACAAATTAACCATGCATAGGACACTTTCCGATGCAAAGGTAATCACTACCATTTTCATACAGAACCCAACTGACAGCTGTTTTTTGCGGAAATAGAAAATAAAATCTCTAAATTTTCAGTCAAAATACAAGTTATCGATATATGACGTCTAAAATGACTCAATTTATTTCCCCAAACCAGACTATCTTAACCCATGAGAAAAGGGAGTGAATTACAGCATTACAGACATTTTAAAGCATTTCGAAGGCAAAGTCAGGCATCTTGAATCGTTCTACATTTGTGCAACTATATTGTCAATTAAATTTAAGTTGAGGGTTATTTCTTAGATAAAATATAAAAGTATTTCCATATCAAGGATTTTAACGCACTGTGATAAAGGTACATTTATGATATTTTTTCGGTCGAAATGTCCGATGCTTGGTGAATAATGTCCGATCCATGGTGAATTTTGAGTTTTTCAAAAAAAAAAAATCGATTTTTGGTAATTTTTTCTCAATAAAAGGCATATAATTGTGTCCCAAATTTATATTTTAATCACAAACTAAGTGTAAAGCTCCATTTTGATAATTTTCCGTCGCTAGCGATATCGCTACAACTTGTTAAAGTTCAAGGATGTCCAATGCATGGTGAATTCACCCTAAGGTGAAATAAAAAAAAATTAGAGGCGATATTTGGCTTTACGTATTTTTTATCATTAATAATTGAAGGAAATCGTAAAATACAATGCCTTTCATTTAGTGTGAAGATTGATTGGCTCGACTGTTTGTTCGTTCTTTAAAAATAATTTTTCCTCATGCCTTGACTGACTATTTAGTCACGTGCGATAAAGCTGCATACTGACAAAATGTGACGATAAGGCACATCGACTAATATGAATCTCGTGAAGATCTTACGTGTCGAGTACAGATCAGAAAACCCCCAAAGGGCAAGCATTTTGAAAATATTCAAAAGTGGGATAAACAAACTAACAAACAAACAAATCTATTTTGAAATTCCACATTCTACTTAATTAATCATGCGTAACATACATGTATTGTATATGCATGTTTTTTCATATATATCGAATGATAATTTTTTTAAAGACTACTGAGAGCCTTTTGTGGTCTTTTCTTTCTCTTCAGTTATCGGATACATAAACAAAAACAGCTTCTCAAATGCTAAAACATTTATTTTTTAAAATGTGAAGTTTTATTCCATTTGATTAAATGAAACTCGTTTTATATTTTAATAATTGAAATATACACGTATCATCACTCTAAAGCATATCTAGCAACATTTAAACCTCCAAAGAAACCTTTAAAGTTCCTTAAAATAGTTCTTTTTCTTCTTATATCGTATTCTTTAATTCCTTTTTAATTCATTAAAAGCACTTCATTGTCACTATATAATTAGGTTAATGTCAAATGTTTGAGTTGTATTAATAAAGTTAATTCTTGACTACATAATAAGTTTTGCAATGTTCAGTGATGCGTACAACACCGCTTAGTCACGAGTGTCTATCTCATTCGAAAGTTAAAAGAGTTTTATCCAGCTGCTGTTTTATCGCCATTTTTATTTCCATGTATCTACCGCTCAAAATCTTTTTGCCATTAAGACTCAAATTCAAGGCGCCCTCTTGATATTCTTTGTTTTCTGGAACATGTTCGGATTTTTTTTTAGACGTTTCCCGAAAATTCTACGATTTTTCTTATTATCAGAAAGCAGTGAATTTCATCATAACTTGTGAGAACTGGTTGAAGAGATGACCATCTCCATTTTTTTTTCTTCTAGTTCGAACGAAATTTCCAAAGGTTTCCCGAAAAGCCAGCTTATTGTTAACTTATTGCTCATCAGAAGGCAGCGTATTTCACCATCACTGGTGAGAACTGTGTATAAAGCTGACCAAGTCTGTTATTCTCGATTTCTCCTTGGAACGACATCCACATACGCCTCGTTATGGATTTTAATGTGCAGAAATTATTAATACTAAATATGATAATTTCTGCAAAGTTTCCAAAACGCTCTCTGAATTCTTCTACCTCTCTGGAGTCCTTTTTACCAGTCATGACGTATGACACCATATATTTACAGTACCACTTTTCTGGTGACGTCAAACTGTACTCTACGTTATCAACTCCACACATTAATTCTCTCTTTTATGGCTTCCAAATCTGTTTCTTTTGAAAGGTCAATGACGTCTTTTCTGCAGACCAAATTAAAAGGAATGAGTCTGTCGTCATGTGGAGAATGCTTATGCCTTCATTTTAAGCAACCATTACTAGATAATGATGGTGATATTAACAACACAGAATCCGACATCGTCTCTTAAAAACGGAGTTAAGACAAATATTTGACATGCTTTTGTCGAATTAAGAGTCATTCTCTGTAAAAATCAAAGAATTTAGAAAAAGGTTGGAAATGGTACATCACAGATTTTGCAGATTTTTTGCATGCAATGTAGAAACACCATGTATAGAACGTTTTGGGGGTTAATTTTTTATTTTGAGTCCCGGTTGCCATGGTAACCAAAACCACCATTTTGAGGCCAAAAATACAGAGCAACCGACTGAAAGTATACCATCTTCATCATAAATTTCTATTTTCTGCATATTATTTACAGATTTAATTGTTGTCTACTCTGATAGACTATTTGTTGGAGTAACTACCACAACTGATGAAATTATTCAGTAGTTGGTCATAAAAGAGTTGTGTTCCAGTGAAAAGTGTGAATTTTTCAAAATTTTACAAATTTGAAAAAATGCCAATTTTTGGCATTTTCTAAGCATAGTAGCAAGAAAACGCGGGCAACCCATAACAAACAACTACCATCACTGAAAAGGTCATTCCTAACTCAACAAAATATAAAATTTCTAGAGAGGTATTATTTCTTGAAATAAAATAAAACGAAAACGAAAATGGTTGCTGTGGAGATTTTGGATTTATTTGTAGATTCAATATTTGGCTCATTTTTGTGCATCATAACTTTAAAAAGGTCAAAAGTAAAGCAAATCACACTGCTAAACATCATAATTTTAAAATATTATGATAAATATGTAAGTTCATAAATTAAACAAAAATAATTTGTTACTATAGCAACCAAAAAGTCAGGAAAAATCACTATAGCTAATGACGTTATCATTATGCTGAATCTGTGGCCTCGGTGCATGATTGAATTTCTTCAATTTTAAATAGATAACTTTTATTATATGTGTTATTTCACTTATGTACATTTTAAAGAAAAATAAAAATTCAAGCGTCTAAAATCACGTTGCTATGGTAACCAAATAGTTTTTGAACACTTCCTTATATTGGTTGCCATCACAAATTTTGTTATACTGACAAGTATACAACAAATAATATCATAGCTTCATTCATTTTTTTTCTCTTTTTCAGTAAAATAAATTGAATTTAATTGTATTTCACTAAATATCAAAATAGTAATTCATAATTTATTTTTAAAAATGGTTGCTATGGCAGCCAATAGTTCAGGAAAATCCTTTTCATTGATATGTTTTATATACAAAATCTACTGCTTTATTGCACGATTATGTGTCTTCTTCAATAAAATAAATTTCATAAACCTTGTCATTTCACTAACATGAAAAAAGACTATAAATTCATAATTTAAAAAAAAACAGTTGCTATGGTAACCAAATAATTCAGGAATGATCCAAATGAGTATTGATGTACAAGTGTACAAAACTCATAGCACTAAAACCAATGTTTGATTATACTTCTACTTAATTTATTTACCGGGACAAAAACAGATGAACTCAAACTTAATCTGACATATATCTGAATTACTGCAGCAGGATTTGTTTCCATCGAAACGATAAATACCGACATAAAATCATGACCAATCTTTTGGAAGCAACTTGTTTTCTTAATTGAAACATATATAACATGTTTTAACGTGTACATGCACTTCTTAGTTTAAGTAGGACAAGCACATAGTCAAGAGTGCCCCCCCCCCCTCCTCGATTCAACTTGTTTTTGCTGTTATTGAAATGATCTTTCGCTGTTCCTTTCGTAAGGAATTATTATACCACCGCTACGAAGAAGAGGGGGGTTTACTGATTTACCTTTTTGTGTCAGTCCGTCCGTCTGTCTGTCTCGCTGCCTGTATGTCTGAACGTAGCAAATGTTTGGTTGCAGTTTTCTCAGCAATTACACATGTATCACTATTCACTGAAAATGCTTGAAATTTTAGCACAGTATTTGCTAAGACATGAATTGTGGCATTGGTGGGTAACATTTGAGTTTCTTAAATCTGATGTCAATTTCCTGTTTATCCGTGTGTCTGTCCGTACCGTACATAAAAAAATGTTTTCCCAGCCGAGATAAGCGTGATTCATACACATTAAGAATGACAATCAAAATTCAGTATGTAATTCAAAGATTTTGTGATTTTGTTCTTCCTCATTAAGGCACAGACGGTAAAATAAGTATTAGGAAAAGTGCAATTAGATTGAAAGTATATAATTATACAAACCACCGCCACTCTTATTAGTTCCAAAACACTATTCGTAGGGGCTATGCCCCTGGGAGTGAACTCCCTATAAGCTTTTGAAATTCAGTCTACAGAGAACCTCATCGATATATGGCAGGAAAAATATAATGATCTGAAAGAGTTTTCTGGGGGTTAAAGTGAGGGGGGATAAAATGTTACCACCCCTCCTCCAATATGTTACAAAAAAGGGGGGGGGGTGATTTATTTGTATTAGTATTTTTTTTCAAGTTAAATAACTTATTTTTATCTAAAACTATTTGGAAAGCTTCTTAAAAACATTTTCCAGAACATAAAGTCTGTGATAAATGGAATACTGAGATGTCCTTATAAAATATGGCAAAATCAAATATAATTATTTTTTCTCTGCTATAATTTTGATACATAAATCCATTATTTCAAACACGACCATTTTACATATCCCCAATTTCTGCATGCACGTACAATGAACTCCTCTCCATTGAAAATTGCCGTATTTCCCTATAAACTAACTTTAATGTATTCCTTCATTATATATTGTTTCAGTAAAGTGTACACATTTTATTATGAATTTGGCTTAAATTCAACTGTTGTAGTGTTTGCTATGACAAAAAATCTTAATATAAATAATAAATTAAATTATTTTTTCTTTGTTGCATAAAATAATCTGATGTTAAAGAAATGAATTCCTATGTTCTTTCATTTTTTTGCAATTACTTCAAGTTCTTAAATGAAAGGGCACATTCACTCACAATCATCGACCCATTCAAAAAAAAAAAAATTGCATCAAGAAATTTCAACCCTGCAAAAATTGAAATCTAAAAGAAAATCGCAGTTTTGTTACGTGTTCAGTTTAGCGATGTGATTTCATAAGGTCAACATGTAAAATAAAAAATTTAATTAATTCAAAAAATGATTAATAAATGAAATTAATTCTTTTAAAAATTGATGAAATACCTTACATGGCAATAACTTTTTACCCCCCCCCCCCCTTTTTTTTTCAAGCACACAATTAAAAAGCTGTTGTGAGGTATTTAGCTTTGATCATATATACCGAATTGCTTTATATAATTTAGTTTAATTTGGTTAACATGTATAATTTTTATCAACAGATGGTTTATAAAATTTTCATCAACATCTGATTTTAAATAAGACTGATAATATGTCTATACTATAAATTATTGATATAATTAATTAGAATCATGTCATTATTTATACTTTGGGTACTTTAATGTTTTTTTAAACATAAATAGGCATACCCTATTATTAATAAACTCATACAAAATATGTGCAACTTTCAATGTACGTGGTAAATATTTCATTGGTACTTGCCTAGTGATCTTCTTATTGCCATATATACTTCTTCATCACAACCTTATTATCCCACCTTTGGCACTGAAGTCTATTTAACTGATGTTACTTTGTTTTTAAACACTTTTTTTTCAATGATGCAGCACTTGTTGTCACAGAGGCAGGAATTTCATAGGATGCAATCCATTTTTAAGTTTATCACATCTATACACAAACATGTATTTAACTGATGTTACTTTGTTTTAAATACTTTTTTTTCAATGATGCAGCACTTGTTGTCACAGAGGCAGGAATTTCACAGGATGCAATCCATTTTGAAGTTTATCACATCTATACACAAACATGTATATCTCTCAGTCACAGTAGAGCCTGAACAATCATTTAACAGTTTAACTATGGGTAATGTTAAATACTTCACAAGTTGGATTAAAACCCCTAAAAATATCCAAAAACAGACAGTATTTACTCCTCAAAGTCGTTTTCTGCTGTGTACTTTCACTTTCATTTTCATTGATTTAAGTAAAAGATTTCCGAAAAGGGAAATAACTCTTGTCAAAAATGTATGTAAATTTAGAGATTTTTACAAACTTTACAATCAATTTATTTTCTTAAAGTAAATAATACCTCTCCAGTTTTTTCATATGTTCTTCATAAATGTATAAGGTGAAATTCAGAGCATCAGAATATTCCACCAGTGCCTGCGTTTTTTGTACACATTGTTATGTTTAACCCCCCTTTTTTAAAGCAATTTTTTTTATGTTTTTTGGCATTTAACAGCAGGTCCAAAAAAATTTTCAACTTTTTTTAATAGAAAATACAAATAACAAATTATCTCAAAGGAAAAAATAAGAATAATCACCTTTATTTAATTAGATGTACATGAATGGGAGGAAATACCATTTTAGGTATTAACCACTATGTGAAAAAAGAGATAACCTGGTTGCCATGGAAACAAGACCAATTGATCACTTTTAAAAACATTTTTGTAAATTGGGCTTATAATGTAACTATTTCACAAAGTTTCAGCAAAATCCGTGAAAATCAGTTTCTAGCCCATTTTGATGCTTACAGAGAATGACTCTTAAGTCCTCAAATGTTTCAAGTCACTGATCTTCACAATAATGTATAAAACATTATCTAAGTTACAGTGTAGCTATTCAAGCTTAATAACATGAGTACAATATTTCTTTTTAAAAAAGTAAGAACAAAGGAAAAGAATACAACGAAGGAAAGGAACAAAGGTACAGTGTAACACCTAGCTAGCAAGAATTCCGGTTAAAATTACAGTATTCGTAATGAACATATTTTTTTTAACATTAAAGTAGATAGTAGAAGTGCCAATTTAACTACTATAGATGATTGTAAAATCACAGTTATATTCTTTCCAGGGAACTTATATCTAGTTTTCCTTTCACGTGTGGCCTTATTGTTCTTCTAACTCGTCAGCAATAAGCAGATCGTTTACATGAGATTCGCAAAAATGGTTTTAAAATAAATAAAAATCAATTTCATGCTTTGGAAAAAATCAATACAATAATAATCCTCAAATGTATTAAATACGAAAACTAAAGCAGCAGGGAATGATAGCAACTTGAGACGCCTTTATTGCATTTTTGACCTCGCTTTTTTGTCATTTCTGAATATATTTTACGGAGAAAATTTTACGACAAAAAACAATAAAGATAAAATACTAAGCAGACTTAAGAAAAATATATACACGTTAATTTGTAATTATGCTAGATGTCACCGAAAAAAATCATTCATAAAAATTATATGAAATTCACACCAATAATAAATACCAAAACTGTTGTTGATTCTGGTCCCTTATTTGCTGAGTTTTGAATTTTCTCTTTTTCTTGTATATTCTTGAAATCTATAACAAAATGCAAATTGTAAAATTCAAATGAAGCACAAGAAGGGAATGACAATGAAACAAACTAAAAATTAGCATAAACATTGGACGTATATGATGAAAGTCTAGAATATTTTTTTTCTTAATCTTTGGAGCTCATCATACCTTTAAGTACCATTTGGAAGAAAATGTACTATACCACAATTCATAGCTTACCTCAGACCAATCAAATCGAAAGGTTATTATGGCTTATCATAAGAATTTTGATATTTGACGAATAAATGACTAAAAATTATCAAATTTCATTTAAGTACCTGTATGTGCAACTTCTGTCAAGAAAATGAATGGCAACTTCAAATAATTAGCATTTTTTTTAAATCGCAGGGGCATAACTCTGTCAAAAACAACGTTATTGTACCCAAACAGAACTTGACCTAGAGCTAGATATTCATTTGATGATTCCGTGTATCAACTTTATTTCAGTATGTGCAACCTCTGCGATTGTTTAATTGATATGAATGTTTTAAAGTCCCTCTCGAGAATTTTTACTCATATGGAGACGCCACCACTTGTCGGTGGAAAGCTGTAAATTTGGTCCTATACACTACATTCGGCACTTAGAATGTGCAACCTTTGTCAAGAACATAAACACAAATTGCAAATAATTGGAATTTTTCTAAGTCTAAGGGGCAGAACTTTGTCAAAAATGACACAAATGTACCCAACACAGAACTTGACCTGGATATTCATCTGAATAATCTGTATATCAATTTTCATTTCAGTATGTGAAACCCCTGCGAAGAAAATGAACATCCAAGTGGCATTACTCTGTCAAAGATATAACGCCATCGTACTCAAAACAGAACATGTCTTAGATATTTATCTGTTAAATCTGTATACCAAAATTCATTTTAGATTGTGCAACGGTTGTGAAGAAAAAAATGAACGCAAACAAACTGGACTGACAGTCCGGCCGACCGAAAGACAGCAGTACAGCAATCTCCATCTCTTCTTCTGAAGGGGGCATAACTACATGTATCAATAAGATTGTTATTTTTACTTCCAAAAAATATCTTTGGATAAAAAACGAGAATTTATAGGTGGGATGTAAACTGTACAAATAATTACATTCTTTTGAAAATTACAATATTTCCATAATAATTTTATCCACAGTACGTGTTCACGTTCATTTTCCACGATAGAAACGTATCTAAAATAAATATCCCTTACATAAAATACAATCCCACCAGATCTTATTTTTTAGAGGAAAACGAAAATCAATGTTAACTAAAGGCGTATATAACTTCTATATTGTCAGCATTATCTGGTTTTGTTTCTGTTTAGTTTTTGTTTATAAATTCGAAAAATTCCGGATTTGGTAATTTTCATTTTCCAGTTCTTCGGAGAAAAAATTTTAAGAACTTTAAGAACATCCACTTTTCTAAACTTGTGACATGATATTAAATCTTTTTCAAAGAAAAAAATTTATTTGTATCATCTGTCCTTAAACTAATAATTTTCAATATGTTTACGCATTATACAGGTGTGTTCTGTTTTGCCAAATTTTCCTTGGTTCCCTACTGTGTTTCCGAATTTCTTAATTTTCCGTGCGCTGTCTCAGTTAATAGGAAATCTATATTAAATCTGCAAAATTTATTAACAATATCTTAAGCCATAAATTACATGGACATTTTAAACTGCATTTTGAAGCTTAAACTCCAACTGTGATTTTGATAAAAGTTTGAAAACATTTTTGCAAATATGTTTCTTTCATTATAACCTTTTTCTTTGTAAAATTTTAATCAAGTCTGTTCTTTGAAAATGCTTATATACGGTACATTCGACAAGAGCCTTTCTATTCCTGAACCTCTTTTTATCAGCAATTCCCGACAAATACAAGGTCGAAAATTCAAAAGACGATATCAGTCTTCGTTATATTACTCACTATATCTTTTTTTTAAAAAAATAAGCACAATATGTGAATATATTTGGCTTGCTGATGTGTTAAGTTTCATTCCATTCGATTCAACAGAAATCAATTTACTACACACTGCTACAGTTGAAAATCAACATGATTGCATCCGTGGAGTACACTCAACGGCAATGTAACGTCAATACACAGCATTAGAAATTTCAGGGAAACAATTATATCCCTATACAGTTCACACAGTATAATCAAATGCCTACAAATTAAATCTTTTTTCTAATATTGGTATTTATTCTTTTAAAACTTGCATTAGTTGTATAATTTACTTTGTTAAAGTTTTAATTTATTTTGCTACTTAACTCTGCTTTACAGTATAAATAATTATACAACTCTTAAGCGCCTATGTCTTTCCTTGACGATCTAACTTTTTAAAGTTTTTGTTCAGATTTTTTAAAGACATAAACAACAATGTTAAAATCGCCTTTAAATTGGTAGAACGATTCGGCCGCGCTATGACCTCTGACCCCCAAATAAAGTTCACAAGGAATTGAATATATCTATTCTTCAATAGGTTCATCTAAGAAAGAATAATGCAAATGTAAATATTTACACTTAAACTGTTTCTTTACAAATTGTACCCATCTGAATTCTGATACAGGGTCGCTGTCACTTACATACTGCCTGTACTATTTGTACACACATGCACAACTCGTTTGTGACATATCTTTTTGATTCAACCAAAATTGTTACAGTTTATTTAGGATATTTTCTGAGTAAAACATAAAACTGTATCGTTATATGCTGCTCCGTAACGTTCTTTTTTTTTCAATGAGGACTACCTACGCAGGTATGTTAAGGTAACAACCAAATATTCTACTTGCCTATATGATATGACGTCAAAGTGAGCTATATGACGTGAATTTAAGAGATAACAAATTCTAGAATTCGAAATCTAAGATTGATTTGAGTCCCACAATAGAATACATAATGATAGCAAAATTTTTCCATGACTTTTCCGATTTAAAAGTGTTACATAACATTAAAAACAAATGTTAATTCCCCAAATTCTGATAAGCGTGCTGCCTAAACAAACCCGCGTATCTTCTCAGGTTGATTTCTTTTCAACAAAACCCACTATTAAGCCCCAATTTGGAACGTTAATAAATTTAACAATACTTAATTTTAATTTCTACGTTTTTTTTTTTTTTTTTTTTTTTTTTTGCTCCATTTTACAGAGAATATGACTAGCGACATTATTTAGTGTTTTGTTTATTATTTACTAAATTTTGATCTGTTCCGTGATACGATTTTCGCATTTTTAAAATCTGGATATATGTATTATGATATAAAAAAAAAATCATAATCGTATAATGTGGTTTTTATTACAATTAACCTACTTCATGCTGTTGACTGATTTTTACACTTAAATGCAGATGAAAAAAAAAATAAATGCATTGTAAAAATTCGTTTCTACATTTCTAAACATCCAGAAAATAAAACTTAATATTCCTTTAATTTTAATTTCACACGATGAACAAATTCCAATAAAAAGGTACATGTGTAAATATTTTTTGATATGTCTGG
Source organism: Saccostrea cuccullata (assembly GCF_032062105.1). NCBI lineage: Eukaryota > Metazoa > Mollusca > Bivalvia > Ostreida > Ostreidae > Saccostrea > Saccostrea cuccullata. The sequence goes on from NW_026919308.1 coordinate 95,414, forward strand.
AAAATAACTAAAAAAAAGAGATAAAATATTTCCTTAATTCCTCCACGTAAAATGTGTATGTGTATACATATGGCCATACGTCATGTGTGTACATCAAGTCACTTTGGAATTGATCATGTCGTATAAAGAGAATTTGGCTAATAAGGCATGTAAAAATTGCCACTAAAAACGGAGTTTTAAATCAAATATCGTGAATAATATTAAAAATTCATATGGACTTCAGCTAATTAACTCTGCAATTTACTCAATTCTTATGCAACATCCACTTAATGTTCACGTCATGGAAACATGACGTTATTATTACCCCGCAAGCACTATATATCAGAGTATGTTTCTTTAAGGTCAAGATCTAGTAAATGAAAGGTGCCTACAGATTTATCAAATTTGAGAAATAAATTTCTTTATTGATGCTTTACAATTTTAGCTTGGTCAACAAAGTGTTTCGGGGCATAATTTGTAGATAAACAAAATTAAAAACTGTATTTTGAACTGTCATTTTAAGATGAAAATTTAAGAAAACCAGTCATTAATATGGGAGTTTTTTTCATATTCGACAGAGGAAATGTATCCAGGTTGCCTACAGTCTCTCAGAACAAAAGTAATTAGTATTTTCGTGGCCTCTTCTTTAAATCAATATCAAATTTAATATAGATAACCGGTTTACACTTCATTTGATTTCAAATTGAATGTCATGAAAATACCCTATTTTCTGCATAATTTTGCTAAAGCCGTAAAGTACGGGAAAAAGGAAGTTAAAATTGATTATGACGTCATAACGGATCTAGCACCGAAAAATTAGTCTTAAGTTATTCACTAGATCTTGACCTTAAAGTTTAGCGTAAATAATATTACGACGTAATATTTCAATATGAGATTAACAATTCATTTTATGAGATTTAAGAGAATATAAAGAGTTTGGTAATAAAAAAAAGAAGACTTAATTAACTTTTTAAAGTGCGTGAAAATGAATGATTGTGGGGAAACGGTATATGCGTGATTTTGCGTTAGAAATAGGAAATGGTATATGCGTTAAAATGCGTGATTGCGAGGAAGGGGGTTAAACAGGTGTGTTAATTTATTTTCCTAGATTTTATTCTCGTTTGAAGACAGTCAGCTATGTACGTATTCCGGTTGGCCTTTCCTCGGTCATTAGTTACAAAAATAATGAAACAGAACAACAAAAAGCTGGATATTTCAAAACATAAGATTTGTACAGATGGGAAGTTTGCCATCAAAAGTACCTGGAAAGTGCTGTAAGACTCGTGCGTTAAGCATGGGTTTACGAATAATTCTGGTTAATATGTATTAATTCAAAACAACGGGTAAGGTTTCGTGCGAATGTATGGAATAATTATTACTGACAGGACAGTGGGATTCAAGCAGCATTTAAAGGGTAAAATGTACGTTTTTCATCTATATCATTTACTCAAAGAAATGATTAAACTCTGGGGTATTGCTGTTCTGTTAGCTTTTTGTAAGGCATATTTCACTACAAAGTCATGTGATGCCAAGGTGGCTGAGTGCGCCTTTCACCTTTATGAAATAGATAATAATAGTTTATGTTTATCATCGGTTTTTTTGTTAATTATTAAGCTTATTTTTCTTATAGATACGAAAGATCTATAGATATATTTATCTATTTATAGATAATCTCATTTTTTATCATTAAACAAAACAGTAGATATGCGTATATATAGAATATTATATGGTCTTATCGTTGAATTGCGAATAAAGTAGGTCTATCGACATTTTTTGTAAAAATTATTCAGTGATGCGGGAGAAAATTATTATTAATATGAAATATTAAGGATCATCTTTACATTGCACAGGAAGTCAGGGTATATTGTATTTCATTAGATTTATAAACAATTGTACATTTGTGCAGTGCGACTTGATTGCTTAACCTTTGCTTTATATGATTTTACTAGTATATTCTAGTCTTTGTGCATAACGCTATGGTAAGAGACTAAATATAAAGCCATAATGCTACATTTCTGCAGCTAATTTAGACTCATTTACTATTTGATATGCAACAGAATGAATTCCAGTACGTATGTAAATGTATATATAATTTTTAATCAATTCAAGAAATCAAAGCCTTAGACCAAGATAAGTAATTGAAAACTTCTTTATTATGTCTTTCCTCTATTTGGAGAGCGAACGCGATCTTTCCTTATCAATAATATCGTTGCCTTTCAAGTTTTTATTGGGTACACTAAAATCATTTTCAAGCATAAAAGATACTAATTATAGTAAACATACTTACATCGGAACATTATGCTTGTGTCTATTGCAAAATAACGTCCATTAGCCAAGTTAAAAAGCCTGTTTTTTTACGGGATGGGGAGGGGGCTTTACAATGATTTTTAAAAAGTTATTATTTCCTATGTGCCTGAAGTGTCCTGAACAAAGAGAAATCATTATCTTTACGTATTTAAGGGGCTAGGTGTATCTTGGTTTCACAAATTTTGTCACTGGCCACTTTCAAATACCAGGTTACAAACTCTATCCACTGTGCAACTCGCATTACTAATACTCACAGAGACGTAGCATCACAGCCAAAGAAAAATTTTATTTCAAGTCTGAAAAAAATCACAAAATACTGTCCAAACCCGAAAATCCTATTTCGAGGCGTGGAAGGGGAGAGGGAGATCGAACTTTATTCAGTACCTAATTTCTTTTCATACACTACCACTAACCCTTCTTTGACTATACTGCACCAAAAAATGGATGGCAACCAACCTTTCAACGTACATTCTCATTAATAAAAAATTATATTTGAAAAAATGGGCGGGGTGGGTGTGGGGTATTGTTAATCTTTAGACACTTGTAAGATTTAACCCTTTCATCTAAGTAGACAATACAAAACATATAAACTTCTAATATATAATTTTTTTGATATTCAAAAAATTGCAAGAAACTACAATAAACATTGAAGTATACATGTATCTGGAAAACCAAAAAATTAATATTTTTTTTTTGAATTTCATTCTGATATATATAACACTCTTTCTTGCATTGTAATTGAATCAAATGAACTCTTCAGTATAAATGTATCCAACTTTTTTTGATGGTTAAAACTTAACAAAGGGGAATAATTGAAGCTTAAACCGCCTTTTGATTGGTTAGTTTGTGTCTTGAATCTCAAAACTCGAATTTCGAATCTCGAATTTCGAATCTCGTATTTCGAAACTTGAATCTCAAATGAGCCTTCTGGACTTTCGAATATAGACGTCCTTTCTCTAGAAATAATGTATAAGCTTCCTTTACATGCCCGCGTTGTAGGACGAATTAAGCAGTGTGCGATTCTGAACCATTGCGACGCAGAACAGTTAAGGTTACAAATGGAAATATCGGCAATTTTTTAAGGTAAAAAATACATACTTCATTTGGATGGGCGATTCTTTTTAGGACTTCACTAATTTCAAAAAATTGTGATCTGGCTTAAATCTACATGTTTGGGACATTCAGATTTCCTATTTAGACTTGTCGCGTGATGTCGACGTCACATAATCAAGCAATAATTCTTGCAGTTTAGAGCTCATCTATAAATTTTAATATTGCAAGGGCATAACCAAGTTTAAAATCTTAGTTTAATTTATAATCCTTTTCAACACTATACGAAGTTTAATTTGTTGGGCAACAGGTTGAATATTTTGCTGGTTAACTACATTAGATATACCTATAATTAATTTATGTGCAAGATTTCATGAGGTTTGCAACACTTTTCAAATATCTTAATTCTTATTGAGTTTATGTGTAAAAACTTGACAAGATACATTGAAGGTATGTCCTTGCAATAAATCGATTTATTAACGTCCTTCCATTACTTTATCAATGAATCTGCATACAAACACACGACAGTATCACTTGTCAGGAGAATGAACGGAAAGCTTATAAATAAAATACTAAAAAAGACATCTCATCCAAGTTATTTACTTGCAAATAATATTTTCTTTGAGAACAAAAGAAATTTTTCATTGTACAAAATGTGACTTGATCAGCCTCTCACTGTATATAAAGTGCGTCATTTTTGCGAGATGACGTCACATTGACAATTGCATTGCGATCGATGCATCGTTTACATACTGTTGTGTGGGATTTATCAAACGAGAAAACTGCATGTAATAGGAAGTTTGTATGTAGTATACATCCATCCAGCTGTTTGAAATAGCAAATAATTTCATTTTGTGGTATTTTGAAGACCTTATAGTATGTGTTACGTCATAGTAAACATTTCCCGTACAAATAAGGCCCCGCCTCCTTACTTTAACCTTAACTGTGCTGCGGAGTATAATTTTTGAAAAACTGGATTTAATACTGGAACAGACGATTTATACATAGAGAAGGGTTTTGTTCCGAAATAAGACACATAAAACAAAATGGAGGGAAATGAACACAATTTCAGCTAAATCATTCAAATCTATTTTCTTCTTTATCTATATTATTTATTTTTAACTGAAGTATGGTATTTGAGATAATTATCACAAAAACTTGAATTTCAGTTGTCGAAATACAATAGAGATTAAGAACTCTAAGCTTCTATTATGTTAACAAGGCCCATACCATGATTTTGTCTACAAATGTTCAATACGAGAATACTTACAAAAATGTATCTTTGTTTGAAGCATTTCTTTTTTCAGCAAGGAATCTAATACTTGATTTTTTTAAGATAAATTCTGGTGATTTATTGAATATCTTTTCCTCAATAATGTGTTTATTTTTCTCATGTGTACAAAATCAAGACACAAGCCTTTTTATATTATGGAGAAGTCTTAGTTACATGTATGTATTTTCTTTTTTAAATTAAAAAATGAGCTGTTCCGAGCAAAACCCCCATTATTTAGTCTGACAGAATTGTTTTGCAACAAAAACGGCAATAAAAATATATCGAGTACTGACTGAGTTTCAACTTAGTCCTCTGTTCTACGTCTCGGAACTTTCTCCTTTGTGCTTTTTGCATAAATTATAAAATTTACACGCAATGATGATATAAAGTGTAAAAATATTTTTAGAAAAATGAAAAGAAAAAAAAAAAACCAAACTAAAAAATAATTTTAATTGGAAGGAATGATTATGAGAGTAGTCTAGAATTTTTTTTCTATCCGAAGTCCTGGCGAAAATTGATTGGACTTAATCACATGTCAAGAAATCTGCACAGGCATTTACACCAATCAAAACTGAAGGACAGAAGCGTTGAAATCACACAAATGCCAGATCTAGATTTGGAGTATTGTTTTGCTATTTCAAACAGCTGGATAGCTGTAAACTACATACAAATTTACTAATACATGCAGTTTTGTCGTTTGTTAAATCCTACACAACAATATATAAACGATGCATTGATCTCAATGCACCTGTCAATGTGACGTCATCTCGCAAATGTGACGCATTTTGTACACAGTGAGAGGTTATCAAGTCACATCTTGTACAATGAAAACTGTCATTTGTTTTTAAATAAAATATTTTTGCCGTTAAATAAAAGACCGTTAACTTGGATGCAATGTCTATTTTAGTATTTTATTAACTGTTCGTACATTCTCCAGACAAGTGATACTGTCGTGTGTTTTTATGCGGATTCATTGAAAAAGTAATAAAAGGGCCCTAAGAAATCGATTTATTTCAAGGGCATACCCTCAATGTATCTTGTCAAATTTGTACACATAAACTCAAGAAGCATTAAGATATTTGAAAAGTGCTGCGAACCTCATGAAATCTTGCAAATAAATTAATCATAACTATATTGAATATAGTTGACCAGCAAAATATTCAACCTGCCGTCCAACAAATTAAATTTTAGCAATTGAAAAGTGAATCTATGTAGGTTCGTAGTACCTTTCACAAACTACATATAGTGTTGAAAAGGATAACAAATTAAACTAAGATTTTTAACTTGGTGATGCGTTTGCAATATTGAAATTTATAGATGACATCTAAACTGTATAATTCCTAAAATCATGTGACGTCGACATAACGTGACAAGTCTAAATAAAAAATCTAAACGTCCCCAACATGTAGATTTAAACCACATTTAATTTCATTGATATCAGTGAAGTATGAAATAGAATCGTCCATCCTAATAAAGTATGTATTTTTTTTATTTTTAAAAATCGCCGATATTTCCATTTGTAACCTTAATTGTACTGTGTATATAGGTCCATGGCTTGTACGGTTTTCTTTGTCTGTAAAATGATTTTACGCTTTTGACTCACTGGTAAATTTTCGGACAAGCTTTATGATATTTAAGTGCTGGCCTGTGAAACTTGCCTCATAAAAACCTGTCAAGCTGTGATATGTATGCTTTTTTTTTTACCTCAGATGGGATTGCATAACTCTTAAGCATGGCATAAATATTTAGAGAGTATAGGGTCAACTTTCACATATCTATGCAAAAAGCACAAAAAGATCAAATACATGTACTAGTATTGGCTGTCGTCATTTTGTTGTTAGTAATAGATGGGATTGTATGTTTGTCAATCTTCTTTATATGTGAGTGTACTGTATGAAATATACGTTTTTTGTTTAAAACTGAATCATATGCCTTACCCATGTTCTCAGTTTCTTAGGTTATGCTTTAATAAGTAATTTCATAATTTGAAATCTTAAAAAAAGTATTGTTTAACTATTCGAATATAACAGATTTAACATGTATGCATCTAGTCAAAATTGCATTTATACTAATGCTTTTGAGATTGTATACCGGTAAAACAATCTCTGAGATATTTTCTAACGTTATAAAATCTTCCTCAGGCTATTTTTAACTGTTACCACCAATGTCTTAACCAATGAAATTAAAGCATTTTCACAATCACTTGGGTAAACTATAAAGTGACAACATTTTTGGAGGCACTTGGAGGTGTGCGTTTAGATCATGGAGGACCTTTGTCAGAGGAATTAAGCAGTGCGCGGCACTGAACCATTTCGAGTACAATATTTCGGAAAATCGGATTTAACACCGAAACATACGATTCAAACATAGAGTAGGTTCCTGTTTCGTAATAAGACACATAAACCAAATACAGGGAAATGTACACAGTTTCAGCTGAAATATTCAATACCCCACACAACCCCCATTTACGTTTTCAAATAGTATGCGTATTTATTATCAGAGATTTGAATTTCAATATTTGAAATACAATACAGATTAAGATCTCTAAATCTTTGTTATGCTAACAAGGCCCAAACCATGTTTTGTCTACAAATGTTAAATATACCAATTAAAATGTATCTTTGTTCGAAGTAGTTTATTGTTCACTTAGAAAGTTAATACTTAATTCTTTTAGACATATTCTAGTTATTCACTAAATGATTTTTGATGTGAACATGTTATCTTCTATATGTAAAGAAAAACAAGACACGGGCCTTATTTATATTATAAAGAAATGTAAGTTATGTATTTAACTTTGTAAAAGATTCAAGTTTGTTCAAATCGTGACCCCCGGGGATAGGGCGGGGATGTTCAAATTTTTGAAATGATCATTTGAATTGCTTATATTAGAAAAAGTAATCATTAAAAAGTGTTGTTTTATTTTTTTTTAAAAATGGATTGAACTATATCTATGTCTCTTTGACTTAATATTAGAATTTTTTATTGCGTTTCAGGTCACATACATCTAGGGTATAGAACAATTATGACAAAAGATGAAATAAATGCAATGCAATCATTTTTTATTTTAAGATAATTATGTTCATTTACAATCAATACTAAGTCATATTTGTACATTTCTAGTAGTAATCCATGATGTAGAGCCACTTTACAAAATATTGTTTATTTCGACCAGAAACCCTGGCATTCAGAATATTTTCAATTTTCAATACATCATCCTGTTTGATTTCGATCTTTTGAAGTTCAGCTTGGTACAATTTTCCCTGTATTTCATATAAACACTTACACAAAAGTTAAGGACCACTCACTTTGATGTGACAATTGAAAGTAAGAAAAAATATTTTGATTGAATAAATTCAGAATTACAGGTCAATCAAACGCTTATTTATCATTTGTTTTTATGTTACCTGGATATCTCTGTTTAAATACTTGTAAAACCGGTTTCTCCAAGGCTATCAATGCGTGTTCGAACAATCCAGTTTTCAATTGTATTCAGATCAATGTTCGCATGAGCTTCACCGACAGAGAAAAAAGTTTCAAGTTTTGTGCAACCATGCCTCGTCGGAAACTATCGGATGCTGAACGTTGGCAGGCTATTGGAATGATAAGAACTGGAATGACGTATAGGAGGGTTGGTGATCACTTAAATGTCAGTCACACTGTTATTTTGCACCTGGTGCAGCGCTGGAGAAGAACTGGGTGGGTGGATGAAGCTATAAGATCTGAAAGATCCCGAAAGACTACAGAAAGGGAAGATAGACTTCTTAAACGGCTTGCTAAACGGAGTTCTTTTGATACAGAAAACACGCTGAGAAGCAAGTGGAACACCCAAGTTCGAATCAGTAGAAGCACAATTAACAGTAGGCTAAACAAAGAACGGATGCGATCATGTCGGCCAATAAAATGTCCACTCTTATCCCAGAGACACAAAGAAGCAAGATTACATTGGGCAAGACAGCATAGGACATGAAACATTTTGTCATGGCAGAGAATACATTGGTTAGATGAAAGCCGATTTTTGCTTCACCCGGTAGACGGCAGGGTTGGGGTATGGAGACATTCAAATTCTGCATACAAACAACAGCATGTATTGGGAACGAAGGCCTTTGGTGGAAGCGATGTAACAGTATGGGGATGCTTCTCTTTGCAATGTAAACTAGAGCTACACATTCTTGATGGCACCTTAACTGCCCAAAAGTACATAGACAGCATACTAAGCCCATTAATTGTGCCTCATTCCGATGATCATTCATTAGCAAGAAGACCTGTACTAATGGAAGACAACGCTAGACCTCATCGGGCCCGAATAGTTCAAGACTATCTTCGCCAGGAAGCCATTGAAACCATACCTTGGCCTGCCATGTCCCCAGATATGAATCCAGTTGAACATGTGTTGGATTATTTTGGTCGTGAAATTAATCAGAGGACCCGAAGATGTAAAAGCAGACAAGAATTGAAAGACGCTTTAATTCAGGAATGGAGACAGCTCCTCCAAAAGCGCCTACGACGACTTGCCCACAGTATGAGAAGGCGTGTGAAAGATCTGAATAAAAGTCGTGGTGGATATACACATTATTGAATATAAATGCTTATAAAATGTTGAAAATTGATGACTCTTTAAATGCCAATAAAGTTAAACATGCTTATTGTTAGCAACTTTTGTCAACAACAAATTAAAGTGAAACATTAAATTTTACATTTTTTGACTTGAATTCCTTTCTTTGGAAATTTATCAATTGCATAAAACTAATTAATTATCAGATGATTTCGAAACATGCATTGAAAATTATAATATTTAAGGAAATTTTCACAAAAAAGATCTACTTTTGAGTAAGTGTTTATATTACAATCCTTGCGTTTGATTTTAAAACGAAAATTATAATATTTAATTAGATAGGTTTTTGTTGTATGAACCGTTTAAAGATTTTCACAGCAAAAAAGTGATGGTCCTTAACTTTTGATTATTTTGTTTTGTTAGCAAAGCTTAATCTAAATTATAAAGTGTTTATAGGGTGTGGATTTACAGGTTGAACCATGACTCCTTTAATCATGGATATTTTAACAAACATGTAATTGTTGCACAAAAATCCCTTACATAATTATGTGCCGTTTTTTCACCGTTACTATTATAAATTGATGAAACTCTATAGATAGAATTTTTATTTATGAAAAAATATACATTTGTACCTAATAAATTTATCTACGAATACTAAGTTATTTCACGGAAGAAATTTACGCAATAAATTAAAAATGTATTTGATGTCTATAAGGCTGACAATCTGCGGTGTATCCGAAAATCGCAATTAAAGATTAAAATCTTAGGGAAAATACTGCATGTAGAAGACCGGCCGAAAGAAAGGTCCAAAGAAATCGGCTTTAAAGAACTATATAGTTCAAGAAAATTATTTCCCTGAGTAGAAATTTTAAAAAATGTTAATATAATGGCGCTGTGCATTAATACATATAAACTGTGTAAACAGAATATGAATCTGCTACAACTGCACATGTACATTTACGCTAAGCTCTCACTTATGTACATGTAAACATTAATATATCAGATACTCTAAACCTCGTATCAATTAACGGGATAAAATACTTTTTTTTCTTTACAATACAAAACACAAAAATTTATAAACAAATATTAAAATGAAATGTTGACTACATAACAATAAATCATTGCTGTTAAAATGTAGGCATATTCTGAAAGTCCGTAACCAATTTAAAATTAGATAAACATTTATCAAATAGCCAAAAATAATATTGATCTTGAATTTGTTAGGTTGTTTACTAGTTTTTCTAGCAACAGGAATTTTGACATCAAAGAAATTGTTTCTAGAATTAATTCTGTCTGTAACCCTCTTCGATGATATTTTTCAATTATCAAATGCCAGATGAAATTAATGAAAAACTTCTATTTTATAGTAACTACCATGGTGTGATAAATTTTCATTTTATGCATTACATTTTATAATTTTGATTTCTTTTTTAAGTTAGGCGTTTGATCGGGAGAAAATGAATATTGCATGATACATATCAATACCCTGCTAATTTTTATTATAACTTTCGGAAGGGGGGATACGTTTACACCGTGACTTACCGAAAATCATCTTATAGGGACTCCGACTACTTGAAAATCTTATTAATATTTAAGCAAAAATCAAACAATACGATGAATTAAAAAAAAAACAGGGAATCGATTATTTCATTTTCAAATACAGTTTGGTGACTATGATATGATTTTTTTTTCTTAATTTAATTTATGATTAATTATTTAATTTATTAATTGTATTATTTATATATTTATTCTTTTCCTCCTACTAATATTCCTTTAAATGATGAAAAACTAAGGCTTTGGTTCCCGGTAGTTTCTTCTGTAGTAAAGATAAAAAATTATGTAAACGCAAAACACGATACACGATAGAACCTGGATACCGATGCAAAAATAGAAAACGCAAAACACGATAAACGGAAAACAGTTAAACAGGATACACACACATACATGTACTAAAATTTAGGAAATTCCGTTCCGATGAAAAATCGTTCGGATACTGAACAATCCGGATATCTGGCGTCGGGATATCTGAAGGTGCACTGTAAATCTTTAAGCGTTTTTGTAAGTGAAATATCGGTACATTTTGCTTTTTAATTGATTTCTTAACTCGTTGAGCGTAGTTTGCCTTGATCTCCGTGTTTTGATTAAGTTTATGTTTGATATGTTTTTTCCGTCAAAATTGATCCCACTTGTTTACATAGAAATTCTTGGCTTGGTACTTTTGGCACAAGCTGATATCGATAATATAATCCTTTTATATCAATAAGTTGTTAGTATTTGAGCATATTACATTGTACATTTTAATTTTATTCGTTTTTCCATTTCGTCTTTATTCCTATGTTGTCCTATTCTTGTAAATTCCTTCTTAAATTCAGTCACGCAAACAATGACTCGTTCAAAAAAGACGATTATGACTCTGATTGAGTCATGACGACAATTTACCTTTATAATACATATATATATATATATATATATATATATATATATATAATAACAATAATTAAAAAGGGGATTTTAAAGAAATTCAACATATGTAGGTAGAAAATAAGGGGGAAACGGTTAAATCCAATACCTCCAGGTAAATATTTTGTTACAGTTTTCAGGGTCACTGAAGAATTTGATATCCCAAGGAAATGCTGGAGGGTGCACACCCGTTGATTTCATTTTTCGTACGGTTTTAAATAACCCTGGGAAATTCATTTACACGTAGGTTGAACAATGTTCCGCCATTTACCCATACAGTATTATTTCGGGTATTTTTTGTGAGCGCGAAATAGATAGTGTACTTTTGTGACAACATGAATTTTTGATGCCATTGAGATTATTCACTTTTGATCATGTACATTGCATGAGAAAACTTTTACCCTAAGAAATAAATTAGATTTTAGGCACCAGAGAAGAAGAGGGAATATCAGATTCTTAAATTTTAAAGATTTAATAAACCTAGTCCTTATCCTCCATATTTTCAAGAATTTAACAATATGCTAGATTCAGGGGAGTGATGTGTGATAACATTATTACAGTAGCGTTCATAATTCTGTTCATTAAGGAATATGAGTTGCATTTTTGAAAATTTATCCTGCTGTTAAAATGTGAGTTTCTTATAATTTTCTATGTAATTTAAACTTTTTTTTATCAATAAGACTCTAAAATAAAGCATAAGATTGTTTCAGAAGAAAGACTTCAATACAATCGTATAAACTGCATTACATAATAAATCATTATTGTACAAGACGACAAAATGTGGTTTTGATTTAATCAAAGCTTATGAATAGTTCTTACTTACATTAATAAATAAAGAATAACCTATACTTTAAGAAATGGGGTAATTTTGCTAATCACGTGATATTTCAAAACCAATGAAGTTAAACCATTTTTACAGTAACTTGAGTAAGCTATAAAAAGACAAGTTTTTGGAGGCACTTGAAAGTGTACATTCAGAAATAGATCAGGGAGGACTTTTGTCAGACGACTTAAACAGTGCGCGCTTCTGAACCATTGCAAGTACAAATTTTGGAAGACTGGATATACCACCATAACAGACAATTCAAACAAAGAGTAGGTTCTTGTTCCGTAATAAGACACATAAACCAAATACTGTAAACCAACTTTTATTTGCGACGACTTTATTTCGCGATTAACCGGGAATAAACTACTTCGCGACGATTAATTTTCGCGATCAAGCCTTTCTGGAACTGACTTTATTGACCAGTTTGCGGCGAGAAATATTCGCGATGATAATTAAGGCTCTCGCGAACCTCGCGAAAATTTCTCTCACGCAAATAAAAGTTGGTTAACAGTAAAGGTAAATGGACGCAGTTTAAACTAAAAATATTCAACTTCTTTCCATTTTTTAATGTTTTCATATAGTTTCCTAAGGTACTTGTAATAATTATCAGAGATTTGAATTTCAGTTGTCGAGATACAAGACTAATTAAGAGCTCTAAACCTTTGTTATGTTGACAAGGCCTGTACCATGATATGTCTACAAAAATTAAATATAGTAATTAAAATGTGTGTTTGGTCGAGTAGTTTGTTGTTCAGTAAGGTTAATACAATTTTTAGACACATTTTGGAATGTTATAAATAATTTTTGGTATGCATAAGATATGTTCTATATGTAAAGAAAAACAAGATACGAGTCTTGTTTATATTGCAAAGGAGTTTGTTATGTATCTCCTTTCGCTGATCATTAAAATTGCTTTAATTAGAAACTGTAAACATTAAAAATTGTTTTAAAAACTAGTTGAAACTGTATCCATGTCCTTTTTAATTATTTATAGAATTTTTTATTTGCTTTTCAGGTCAAAATATGATATAAGATAAAATAAAATCCGATATTTTTTTTACAGATGTGTTCATTTAAAATCAAAATTGAGTCAAATGTGTACATCACTTGTATTTATCCATAGATCTATAGATACACTTTACAAAATATTGTATATTTCGAATGGAAATCCTGGCCTTGAAAACCATTTCAATTTTTAATAAATTAGTTTTGATCAATTCAGCTTGATAAAATGTTCCCTGTATTTTGTAACCATTACAATCCTTGAGTTTGTTAACCAGTAAATCCCTGAGATTTTTTTTATCCACTAAGAAAACTTCCCCAAACTATTTTAGTTGTATCCACGGATGAATAAGTTTGATATGTAGGTCTCGCGTACTTTTTACAGATCTTAAATTTGTAACACTGTTAACTAACAGAGAGGAGTTTTCCCTATATTTTTCTAGTGACAGCTCGGGTTTCCTTTTCATTCTTATGGGTAACTTTAATAGGTTCCGTATCAATAGTACTGTGAAAAAACTAGTTATAACTATTAGGAAATCCTTGAAAAGATTTTATCTATCTATATTTGTTTTTGTAAGTGAAATAGCGGTGCATTTTGTATTTCATTGTTTTAGTGTACTTTGCCTTTATTTCTGTGTTTTGAGGAAGTTTATGTTTGATATGTTTTTGCTGTCAAAAAAGACCCAACTTGTTTAGAACGAAATTCCTTGCCTTTGTAAGTACGAATTTATTTGCTATACGTTGATCACTCAAAATATCTGCTGGTGCTTTTTCCACCAAAGATCATTTTAGCTCACCTAAGCTGAAAACTCAAGTTCATGTTTTCTGATCACATTTTGTCCGGTGTCCGTCCGTCTGTCTGTAAACTTTTCACATTTTCGACTTATTCTCTAAAACTCTTGGGCCAATTTCAACTAAGCTTGGCACGAAGTATCCTTGAGTGAAGGGGGTTAAAGTTTGTTCAAATGAAGGGCCACCCCTTATTCAAAGGGAGATAATTCAGAAATAATGAAAATTTGGTGGTATGTTTTAAAGTTTTTCTTCTGAAGAACCACTGTGCCGGGAAAGATAAAACTTATAGGAAAGCATCCTCAAGTAGTGTGGATTCAATTTTGTTCAAATCATGATCCCGAGGGAAGGGCGAGGCCACAATGGTCGATCAAAGTTTAACATATAAATATATACGAAAATTCTTCTTCTCAAGAACCATGTGCCAGAAAAGATGAAACGTATGGGAACCATCCTCAAATAGTATAGATTTAAGTTTGTTTAAATCATGTCCCCAGTGATAAGGCTGGGCTTCAATAGCCGATCAAAGTTCTATATAGAAATTTATTGGGAAATTCTTTAAAAATCTTCTTCTCAAGAATAGCATAGGCAGGAATGATCATATTTATATGGAAGCATCCTCAGGAAGTGTTGTTTGTTCAAATCATGAACCTTTGGGTTAGGACGAAGCCACAACAGGGAATCCATTTTTCACATAGAGATATGTAGAAAATTAGTTTAAAATCTTCTTTTCAGGAATGGCAAAGCCACAATTAGTCATACGGAAGCCTTTACTTCAAATGTAAAGGGGAATTTAGCCACATGTAGTCAAATAAATATACAAGCATTCATGAATAGTGTAGATTCAAGTTTGTTTAACTCATTCTTTCTCCCCTTAAAGAATTGGTTGGGACCACATTTGGATTTAAACTGCCTTTTTTCCTAGCCACAGAGTTCAGATGAGTGATGTGGCCCATGGGCCTCTTGTTTATTTTCTTTTGGTCTTAACCATAAGTGCTTTGAAAGAAAATCAATATTAACTCTTATGTACATGTATTTTACAAAGAAATATATAGAACAAATCTTCAAAAATCTTCTTCTCAAGAACCACAGTGCCAGGAAAGCTGAATATTTTGTGGAAGCGTCCTTAGGTAATGTAGATCTTAAATTGTTATAATCATGACCCACGGGGTAGGGCGGTCCAAGAATAAGGAATCCAAGTTTTACACAGAAATACATAGAACAAATCTTCTTCTCAAGAACCATGAGCCAGGAAAGTTGAAAATCATGTGGAAATATCCTTGGGTTGTGTAGATTTTTAAGAGTTAGAACCTTTATCCCTTGGGTTAGGGCGGGGTCCTAATAGTGAATCCTAGTTTTTACATAGAAATATATATACATGTAGGAAAAATCTTTAAAAATCTTCTATAGAACCACTTGTCCAGGAAAGCTGAAACTTATCTGGAAGCAGCGCAACTAGATTAAGGCCACCTATAGGATATAAATCCTAAAATATTCCGTGAATATCAATACAATGTTGATATTAATTTTATTACCATGAGTTTTTATTTAATGGGGATTCCACTATTGCATATGCATGTATGGGGTCTCTGCCAGGTTCGGCCAATGCAACTTCACTTACATCAGCTATTTGCCGCGTGACACGTTTAGAATTAGAAAAAAAAATGTACGACTGCAAAGATCATGAAAGTTCATATAAGAATAGTTGTTTTCTATGAGATTTATTGTGTTTTGTTTAGGACAAACTTCTTAACCCGAAAAGTGCTGGGAGCAACTTCTTCATGCCCGGGAATAATACAAAATTTAGCCGTTATTTGATAAACTTCGTACATTAAGATTATACGCATTGAAATAATTTAAAATTATGGAAAAATAAAACAATTGCGTACAACTTGCTCCCAGCACTTTTCAAAATAATAGGGACAATAGCTACAACTGTATAATCAAAGTAATCAGAAGTACAGAAAGCCGGGCTCATTTACAGAGTAGAATGAATTTCTTACATGAATCACGTTTATATTCTGATTAAAAAATTATTTTAAAATTCAATATAAATGATAAGACACTGACAGTGAGTTTTTCAATCCTATACCACGGTCCGATTTTGTCAGAATCAGAATTAATCTGGTACCGCAGCTGAATGTAAACAAACAGGCCAGTCTGGTTCCCTCTCCTGCTTTACCTCGTATGTGTAGAGAACTACGATAACACTGATTATCAAAAATCCTTACGCTAATGAACTATGTTTTTTGACTTAGGACTGAAGTTTTCAAAGTCATTACTACTAATGTTTATTTATATAGATAAAACTTCGTTTTATTTTTGTTGCTTTATTTAGCGTTTGTATTATCTCAAAAGCGGTTGAGAGTAAGAATTATATTTTTGCACGTAACTTTAAAATGGCGACTATGGGGTTGACTTCATGCCTTGAATAGGATGACATAAGCCGGCAATTGCTCTTTGAGCAATTAGCCCGGCTAAAAATCATTATTTATAGTTTAGCGGATATTGTTGAACTTTTGAGATACATGTATACAAGGGGTTGTGCCTGTGATTTTTGTACAATTACAGTCCCTGAAACTTTCTACTTTCCCACTGTTTGGTGAACGAACGCCGAACGAACGGTGGGTAAATGATGTGCGAACGCTGAACGCCACTTGGTGAACGATGTGTGAACGGGTGAACGGTGTGAACGCAGAACCGAACGGAGAGCAAACGCGAGCACATATTGAACGGTTAACGATCGGTGAACGCAAGATGAACGATTTATTCGAAGTGCCTTCGATCTCTCCCTTGCATTGAAATTATTCCATTATTCGATTTTAATTTAAGGTGCGTAAATATGAAGAAACAATGAATAAATCAATTAATAATAAAAACTATTTTTTTCTGCACATAAGTATAAAGTTTTAAAATGATATTCTGATAGCATGTTTTTTACTGCCGTAAAATATGCGTATTTGTTACCAAACGCGTGTAGTATAAATATAAAATAAATCTACTTGTAAATTATTATGTTAGATTTTTAACTAATAAATAATGTGGAATTTAGAAGATGAAATAACTACTTGTAGAATGAATTATTTTCATTGTACCAGGGTTGTAACAACCATATTTTCGTGCCATGGCGATTTTGAGTAAAATAACGGATTTTTAAAAAATTTACAACTGTCTGTTAACATATTGCATACATACATTTCCATTTTAAAATTTCAATGCAAAATATTATATATTTATGTGTCATTTTAATTGTTAATGATAATTATTTCAGCAAACTTCTACTTACACATATATGTAGACATTTCCCGGCCGTGATTATTCTCGAAAACGATGATGGATATAGGCATTTAAATTATTTATAATAGATTAGATTTTCAAAATTAAATAAGTAATATGCTGTCATTGTTTTTATTGAACAGACAACTGTACGAGAGAGAGAGAGAGAGAGAGAGAGAGAGAGAGAGAGATATGTACCCCCCTCCATTTTCAGATTCATGTGTCTGTTGTATCAAATAAAAATTCTTATTATTTTCTCCTAAATATTCCCCACAGTTAAAGTAATCATTTTTATAAGATAAACAAATCCATTTGACATTAATCATCGGTTTTTATTTTCCTTCTTCAAGTTCACACAGTTCACACGAAGTTCATGTGCTTGTCCTGTTAATCAAATTCATTCGACACAGTGGAGGTGTGGAAATCTCGTTTCACCAATCATGCCGAAGGGAAAAATTCACTTAGACTTAGTATTTCAAAGAATTTTTAAAAATTTTTCCTTTCATTTCTAGATTTGATTACCACATTTCTAAAGAAAAAAATAATTTAAAAAAAAGTAGTGGGAATATATATTTGGAAGGATTAAGTTTGAAATTGAATTTGAAACACATACTCCCTGCAAATTTAAAATAACACCGTCGGCACGTGTATATTCTGAAATACTATAGTTTAATGACTGTTTTGATGTTTGTTTTAAGACTGAATATTTTGTGTTACAATACGTATTAAATGTTAAATAAGGTATACTGAAAATACTTACTTTGAATCGATTTTGGGAGAAAAGGAGGGAGGGGGGGCTTTTAATCATGCCGAATGGCAAACATATATTTAGTAACGGTGAAGGAAGGAATTTTCCCTCTATAATAAAAGAGTACAATTTTTAATGTATTAGATTGTAAACAATTGATTGGTCTTTTTTAAAAACACACTATCAATTTAGTTCGCTTTGAAACATTTTTAACTGAATATTTGCAGTACTGTTCATAACTCTCAGAACTAGTTCTAGCATGTTTTCGAGCATTTCTTTTTAAAAATACGTGTTAGAAATATTTTTTGTATAATTGCGGCTATTGGTAAATTAAGAGACCTCGATTATTATCCATCCATTACCGACTTGTCGTCTTTTACATAACAACAAAATGTTGCCGTGCTTGAAGTATTTGTACATTGCCTTAATTTAAATTCAATATTTTAGCTTCATTCTACATACATGTAGGTACTTATAACAACATTTATTTTCCAGAGAAATTTCATGTATAAAGTAACAGTTAAGTTATAATAACAAAGATATAAATATCGTAGATAATTTTTGCCATGAAATAATTAATTCTTAAAATACGATATCTGACCTATTAAATTTTTTTTAAAAAAGTGTAAATCCCTACAATCAAAAAGATAAGTCTTCACACTTCGGAGTTCCGAATGACAAAAAAGACTGAACGGTAACCGAACGCTGAAAGCAAGGTGAACGCAAAGTAAACGGAACGAAGAGCGAACGGTGAACGTTTTGTGAACGGTGAACGCGAGCGCGCACGGTGAACGGCAAACGCAAAACTGTGAACAGAGAGCGAACGGTGTACGCACACTGATCGAACGGTGAGCAAACGGAAAAATTGGAAAGTAGAACGATTCAGGCAATGTATTTATAAATTTGCATTACTGCGGCTTCATATGAGACCTAATCTTTTCCAATTTAACAAGACTAGAAAATATTGATTAATACATTTTAAAACATCACTAAATTTTAGTCAGATCACACTTATCTAATTCTTATTTTCATATTTACAAGCTTCAGTAACAGCTTGATATACGTTTCAAGTACAGAGAAACCTTGTGTCAAACTAGTCTTTTACGTCATCTCAGTACAGCTCAAGATGGCTTTAATTCTACATTCAAATAGTGTTATAATGACAAAATAAGTTACACATTGATTCATATTTCAATATTTACGAGAAATGACTGAATGTACATGTAAGAGTGTATGAAAAAGAAAATTAACATCTATTCACCGAGATTCATTTGCACTTCTTTAACGTGGCGTCATAATAGAATTCTCGAAGCTCTGCATAAGCTGAATTAAGTACCTAAGGTAGTCCTTAACCTAGCTGCGAGCCTTGGGTAGTGTAAATTTTAAACTGTTAGAATCTTGACCCCTGCGGGGTATGGCGAGCCATAATAGGGAATTCAAGATTTTACATAGAAGTATAAATAGGAAAAATCTTTAAAAAATCTTCTCCAGAAGCATTGGGTCAGGAAAGCTAACTGTAACTTATATGGAAGCATTCTGGGGCAGTGTAAATTTTAAATTGTTAGAATCTTAACTCCTGTGGAGTATGGTATCTTTTTGTTAAGGGCAGTTTAAATTGCCAAGTCACATTGCAAGGGGAGATATTCAAGAAAAGACAAAAATAGGGAGTTGTCATTAAAATATTTCTCAAGAACAACTGGGCCAGGAAAACTTAAACTTAAACTTTTGTGGAAGCATCCTGGGGAATAAGCATACACTCTTGAAAAAATCATGGAAGTGATGAGAAAATCTCTCAGTGCAGAAAATGAGGATTTATATTGAATTACGCTTATCTACAGAAAAATAAATATTGAAACTATCAAAGAAATAGTTAAAAACATGAACGAGGACAAAAATGACACTAACATTACTTTTACCAAATTACACAAAATCGCCACTAACATTACTTTTACCAAATTAATTAAATTTTACAAGCTTCAGTAACAGCTTGATATACAGGAATTTTATTTTCAGCACTATATTCATTAAGAGAAACCTTGTGTCAAACTTTTAGTCTTTTACGTCTGTAATTCTCAGATTTTTCATTATATATACAGCTCAAGATGACGTTAATTTAATGTATGTTTTCCTTATTTACAAGTTAGTTGAAGTAAGTAAGTCTAAAACAAAATAGAAACCGAGATCGGGTGTTAATAATCTTTAATACATTGAAGCTGGCAAATGTTTCCAGATGATGGACAGAAATAGGCAGTACTTAATGACCACTTAAAAAGCCCTTTTACCTTTATTGAATTTGAGAAATTTAATGATCTCAAGCTTTAATGCACCGATTCGTTCATTAAAACATTCATACAACGGAACTTAATGCCACATTAAAATTGTCTTAAAAAGATACTGTTGTAAACTATAGTTAACTATACTTTACTATAGTTTAATATAGTACAAAAGTTAAAACTTTTATTTACTTTGGCGAAAATTTTGGAACTTTGATTTACGATAGTATAATCCTTGGAACTTTGATTTACTATGATGAAACTTTGGAACTTTGATTCAGTAAAATAAAACCTTTAAAATTATGCTTTTATTTGCCATACTGTACATTTGTTTGAAATTTCAAGGTTTCAATTCATTAAAGCTTTAAAGAAGGTTCAAACACACGACCTATCTCATCAAAGAATAATGTAAACCAAATGAATTTCAATTTAAAAATTGTTTGTTGTGCCGATACATAAGCAATGTGTATTTAAATATATTTTAACTGCAGATTGAAAGGAAATCTTATCATGCAATGGATAATAAGATAATATACTTTAAAATTAAATTTGCGTCATTTAGAATCAAAATATTTGTTTCTATAATTTCAGTAAACATGTCTTTTTTTCAACCGTTTAATGTACGGATGGCATTTGAATTGATGTTTTAGTTTACATAAATTAAAATGAACACAAAAACCAGCCAAGCCAACCAAAGATCAATCCCCTTAAAACAATTTGATGAACAAAAAAATCTAAATTGAATAGTTTTTTAAGGTAATAAAAAACTTTGAAATTTTAACTAACTTTAGCAGAAACATTGGAACTTTGATTTACAATGGTGAAAACTTTTGAACTTTGATTTACTATAGTGATAACTTTGAAACTTTGATTTACTATAGTAAACATTAGTAAACTGTAGTTAACTAAAGTTAAGTATATTTTACTGTTGTTTACATTAGTATTTTTGCTAGGGTGATTACCGGTAGTGTAAACAAGATTAAATCATTCAACAAATATTAATATAACCAGGTCCTGATAGTGTAATGTGTTTAATATTTTTTTCTTTTTCAATTTCAGGAAACTTACAGTCAAAGTATATTTTTGACACAGTGATTTGGGTAGAATACCCGCACTATGGCTAGAACAGATGAAGAGTTCCAGGCTAAAGTGGACACAACACTACAAAATGTATATATTGTCATTGTAATTATTTCGAATTCATCATTCAATGATATATCACATTTCTAATCCATGATTTATATTGACATTGTAATCATTTCAAATTCATTATTATGTATCACATTTCTAATCCATGATTTAAAACATTTGTAGACATTTGTACATGGGGATTTGTATGAGAAAACTATTTTTTACTTTAGGGTAGACAATAGTCGAAGTAGAGATGTTTCTGAATATGAATCGAATATGAATCTGAAACGAATCTGAATCGCAGGGCTCTCAATCCAGATCTGAGAACAGAGAAAAATGTCAGCATAAGTTTTAATTAAAATTTTCCATTTAAAATGATGTATGAAATTTATATCATTGATATATTTGTGTATGTTATTTTTCACCCATATGATGACAGATCAGGACTTCACGGATTTTAAATTTGGTATGTGTTTGATCCTTCACTTCATTGAATTTAACAAGTTAATTATCAATTATGCAAAAGTACAGTGCATCTAGGTTTATTATGAACACCAATGAATACCAATAAAGAAAAACAGTGAATGGTGGTTTTTTGTGACTTGGGTGTTACAATGTATGAGGTGGACTAGTCAAATTCTAGACTAAATGTACCCATTCCATTCAAGAGAACAAAATTAACCTGCTCGTTACGTATCACTGTTGTATTATTAAGCTATTATCTTTATCGTTCATCGCGAGACTTGCATTCTATGAACTATCAAGAAAAGTTTAAATGTCTATATACGAGGGTTTTTTCAAACAGTTCATACCGCTATGTCTTAACGCTTCTTTTATGGTAAAGTCAAAAATTAGATTTTGATTTTTTTTTCATGTCCATGGACAAACGTTCTTTTTCTTAATAATGGCACATTGCCAAGTGTGTACAATAATTTTTAATGCATATGTTACAAATATTACAATTAATTAAAATTTTGAGATTCAATATTATACACTTCATAATGTTTTAGCGTCATCAATATAACAACTTTGTATGCACCGGTTGCACAGATTTAAAGCAAGGTAATGAATAGGCGTATCCTTTTTTTGTTGAAAAATATATCAGTAATTTCCCATTTCTTGTAGTATCTCCGAAATTTAATTCACCGTTGAAAAACCGTTAAAAGTAAATACAAATAAATGGACTTCATGTAAATATATTCCAATTAAGTCTAGTTGTTTGAGAGAAAAAAAAACTATGTCTGACAACGTTTAAACAATATTAGACCATAATTGATCTCTATATTTGTGAAACACTTGATTTTTAGTCATCTTTGGCTCGTTTTAAAAAGAAAATAATCACGTCAATCAGAATACTTTATGCAAATGTTTATGGCATTTTATCCCTGGTTAGTGTGTACGATGTGCGACCTATAATGACCGGAATATTAACAAAAAAGTTGTTTTCAAATAAACACCAATGCATTCTTTTTTGGATTTTCATAAACAATATTTTTTGTATTCAATAATTATGTTTTGAACCATCAATTTTAAAAAAAAAATTGTGCCTCGTTTGATGAAGTAATGGAATCAGTCTAGCTGTGTTCGTGCCCAGTCGGGGGTGGGGGGCAAAGACACTGTTAACCCCTCATGAAAGTTACACATTGATAAACCATATTGGAAAATCAGTTATCATATTCTCAGTGTGTATGATTTAATCTGAAACCGAAAAAAGATCCCTTTTACTCAGACTCGAATTTGTTCAATATTCAGTAACATCTCTAGTAGCCGTATGAGTGGTTATCAGAATGTTTGCGAACTATCATTATATCTTTAAAGCCACTATTCAGATTAGAGTTAAATTTGGCACATTTATAGCGAAATTCATGTTTTAATAAGATCGTAATTGTGTTGAGTAATGTTTTGCTATTTGTTTGTTACATAACAATGTGACCGTCAATATGTTAATTTAATGACAAAGAAATGATTTGCTCAATTGTACTATAGAAACAAACGGCTGAAAGTTTTAGCTATTCCGGAAACTATTGTGCAGTAGCGTATTATTTTGTACACAAATAATTTAGATAAAAGACTGTTTAAAACTGTTTAATAAATATGAATATGAAACCAAATATTGTCTGCTTTATGCCAAATAATGATATAGTCCGTGATCTTTTTGATAACCACTAGTATGTAAGTTTGTTGTAAAAAAAATATAATGATGGTAAGATACTTTGTTCCATGTAGTATACTGTGCACCTAGATCGAGCGAGTCATGTAATTTATTAACAAAGAATCATCCTGTCACGAAAAATCACTAAAACATTTACACTGCTTATGAAATATTTATATATTAAGGGGTCTAGGATTTATAGAATTGTTTCTACCTTGTATCTTAAATCATGCTTCAGAAAGTGTAAGGGTCTCTCAGTTGTTGTGTTGCATTGTTGTAAAGTAATATACTTTTTTATTTTCTTATCAAGATATACTCTGTTATGACTTCTTCTTTCATTTATATTCTGTTTTTATGAAGCTTGTTTCACATAATATGCATAATTCAAAGCGTCTTTTCTGTATGATGTATTTTATTGCCATTTTTTTTTTATTTTAAAAAAAAGTATTTCTAGGGGAAATGTTTTAAAAGAATTGCTCGTCAACTTCGCGGTCGCAGGAATTCTGATGAACTGTCTTTAAAGAATTCATTAAGGAGAATGCATTAGACATGTACGAAATACCACTGATCCTGAAATATTACATGCAACACCTAATGACTTCTAGATGCACTTTTCAAAGTGAGGTTACTCTACTTCGGAAATTGATCCTACTATCAAAGAAACGATCAACATAAACCAATCAAAACTCATCCTCAAAAATAAAAAGGAACAATCGTTACGTAATCCTACTGTACTGGTTACTAAATTAACCCCTTGTATTAAATGACTGAACAAACGGATTCTGAAATATTGGAATATCATTCTAAGAAATCCAGGAAACACAATTTTATTCAATTCTTTAGCAATCATAGCTAACAGCAAATACGAGAACATAGATTATCTGGTCACACCTTAAATGAACATCATGATTTATATCTTTGACCCCTTTTGAGTCCACTTAACAGCTGAAGCACTTTACAACTACTTAACTACTTGCATAATTCAAATTTATCTGCTCTGTGCAAAAAAGTATATATCTACTATAAGTGTGGTTTGGAGAGTCGGGCCCTAATAAATCTCATACACGTTTGGTTAATTGATGCTGCTACACAAAGTATGCATATTAAAAGTTGTGAAAAAAATAAATGACAGCCACTAGCGCTACATGGAAAATATACCTACGTTAGCGCGCTTAATCAAATATGCCTATGTGGCAAGTCTGTGTGATTTACACACCAATGATTCTTTTTCAGCTTAAAACATTTCTTATATTTACATTTTACATGTTTTGAAGAACCAACAATATATACTTAAAATTTTAATTTTCGCTGCCCTATATTGTTATAGTTTTACTAACGTCGCTATAGACTTGTTGTAACGCCACGTTCACGCACGTTTCTGCGCATATGTTTCTACGCGTGAGGATACAAAAATTGGTTTTTAAATTAATTTCACAGTTGGCTTAGTTGGAAAACACAGCGAATGTTAATATTTACAGGTACATGTATCAGTGCATCATAACTTCTTATCACTTAAAATACTGTAAAATAATTGTGCTGAATTTCAGTTCAGCTGTATAAGCGTTAAAATGGTGTAAATGCAGAGTCAACCAAATAACATGTACGACAGGGAAAAAAACGAGATATTTAATTGTCCATTTGTGGGTATTCTTCTTTTTTTAGATATAAAAGCGGATCACTACTATGCTTAGGACAAACACTGCATGAAGGACAAAAATATACTCTTGTCTCTACCACTTTTCAAAAGTTATCTTAATAAGAATATCAACAGTCTCGTTTTAAGTCATCATTTTGTAAGTTCTATGGTCGATACAATAACCCTGTCAGCAAATACAATTTATCATTGAGTCAAATGCTGACTGCATGACGTTTTCTTACTTATTTTTACTATTATTTTTATGCTGAATTGTGGATGGGTTTTTCCATTATTTCCCGATCATGACAAGGAACACACGGAAAATGTTTCCTGTCAGCAGGGGATGCTCACTCCTCTATAGTACCCGATCCCGCCTTTGATGTTTTAGAGGTCCGAGTTTGATCTGCTCCTATTTTGTTTGGTTTTATAGACTTTCCATATTGAATACTGATTTTTATCTTCATATGTATCATTTACGAAAGGGAAAACTTTAAAACATTAATTTATAATAATAGTCAAACTTTGAAAGATTGACATGGTAATGTAAAAGCTTTAAAATTTTCATGACGTATATTTAAGACCCTTGAATGTTTAGATTCTCATTATTTACATTTAATATCATTTCAAGATTAAGATTGATGAAATCCTCGGAGAACTTTTTATATTGCACTGATAAATAAGCAATATCTACTTGATTTGATATCATATATGTTATAAAGACGTAGCATGCGTCTTATTTATGGAGGAAAAATAATAATAGTATACAAAGAAATAAATTTGCGTCAGTTGTTAATTAGTAATCTAACAACCAAGCTGTATGAAAAACATGATGACTTTGACTTTTCTATCGTCAACTTCCTTTACCTATGCAGCAATATACCTTCATCACCTGCAGACGGAGTTGATGTATCTCAGTTGATTCGATACACAAGAGCATTCTCTACGTAGGAGCCATTTCTGAAACAAGATAAATTATTTACAAACAAGTTGACGAAACACTATCAGCAGTCTCGTTTAGAGTCATCATTTCGTAAGTTCTATGGTCGATACAATGACCTTGTCAGCAAAAACAATTTATCATTTAGTCAAATGCTGACCTGATCCGATTTCTGATGTTTTGGAGGTCCGTGTTTGCTTTGCTCCTATTTGAATTGTGTTGTGGACGTTTGATCTTGAATACTGTTTGTTATCTCCATATGTTTCATAAGAATCAAAATATCTGATTCATGAACTTCAGTCAATGTGTTCGTATTGCATTTAAGTAAATGTCTCTCTATATTTGAATTTACGAATTAAGACACCCTACTAATGTGTTTGGAACCTTTTACATTTTGGTGTTCTGCAAATTTCAAAACCCGATGAATTCACAGTGGCTCTGGCAGTGGGTCTTGCGAGAGTTAGCGAGACTACAGCAAGATATGATAAATTATTCACGGAAATGTGGCTAAGAAGTGACTAGCAGGTGGAGACATGGTAAACATGAAAGAACGTTGCATTTCAGTTCTCATCACCCTATAGTATTTGTAGTAATGTACTTCAATCGATCTCTCTTGAATTTATTCAAACTCATATTAGTATTTCTCTTATGATACAATTTTTTGCAGTCGAGAATTCAAATTTCTTTTTGGAAAAATCTATTTTGTCATGGAACCGGGGCTATATTTGTTTTGGCGTCAGATTAGCAAATGAGGCACAAACATGACTTTAACTTATATATCAGCTGAATGAGAATGGCATTATGGGTTACTACAGGAAAACAGGAAAAACTTCTGGAGATCGGAAAGCACAACAACCATTTTCCCATCCATTTGGTAAATGAAAAGTATTTTTAAAATTCTTTATCTTCAGGCATACAGTTACAAACAAGTCATTAGTTAAATAAAAGTTGGAAGTCTATTTCTATTTTTTTCAAAGTCATACTGCAATTAGCGATTTGCGTCTGTATTAATTCCTTTGTTGTACTATCGGTAAATACAATTGTCAGATGGATTCCCTGGCCATTTGAAACACGTGATCATGAGTATATTTATAAAAAAATGTTTTTTCCTTAAAAACGCATAAGAGATGCTGCTCGTTTCCCTTACCCCTGAAGCGCTGGTGTTCTGAACTTGACACAAACAACATTTTATTAAACTTTTTTTTCAGTTAAAAATAAATTTAATGTACCCGTGACATCTTTCCTTTCATAGTTTTTAACCTTTGTATTTTGTTCATAAGAACATTTGTTTTTAATTTTGCACTCCATTGACATGATCGTAGATGTATAAAATTTCATTTCAAATGCTCAAAGGCTTATCAAAATATTGAGCGCATACAAAGTTTAACATCAGACAGAATTTTGAAATTATTACCTTGACCTCAAAATCAAGAGGAATCTTCTATGGGCCATAGTGAGTTGTGTAAAATTTCACTGCAAAATCTCAAAGGCTTCTAGAGATATTGCATGGAAATGAAAGTGTTGCAGACAGACAGAGCTACAGACAGACGGATTGAAATTATTATCCTCCACTTTAAGGGAGGGACAACAAACGAGCAAGATCAGCTAGCTTTGTCTCTTCCCGAACTATCCGTGTTGTGCTATAACAAATCAGTTCTCTAATTTGCATCGGGATCGAAATGATTTAATGAAAACGATACTAAAACAGGTAAAAACTGAATGGATAACTTCATAATCTGTAATTAACCATTATTTATGCTGTAGATTTAATTACGTAAGTAAAATACATTTAACATACTTTACACTAGACCTTCAACTGTCTGACGCCTCAAACTCTTCGTGAAATGAATTCATACATTTGTATGCTACGCTGTGTAGGACAGATTTCTTGATCCGACGTGAACCAGTCAAATTTCTGCGAACCAAGTTCTTTAAAGAATAATTTGGAACCCTGAACTACAACTTATAAATAAATAAGCATTTATAGATTACCGTGATGTTAAATAGGAATTTCTTTGTTTAATCTGAGCAGATTTTACTGAAATAAAGTTAGTAAGAGTGATTTACTGCAGAACTACCTCCCAGAATTCCAACACACGCAAGCGCATTTGAAGTTCTTCGTATTATACCTAGTCAGCCCCTGGGTGACTCGAATATTTAGTCTTCAATACCAAAAAATCTGAAGAGTACTGTATTTTGTTTTATAAACTGTACACATAATTGGCATTTGAAGATTATCACTTTGTTTTTGTTCTTTCTCAATTCATCTTGGCTAGTTGATAATAACGGAATTTCCTTTAAAAATTCCGGAAATTATCAGGATTCCACACTCTTGCGCGTGCTCATTAGATTGAGAATGTGTCTAAAACGAGTAGTATACACGGACCAGGAAATCTATCAAGACTAAATCTTTCAGATACCTTTTGTTTTTCTCATAGTCAATAGTATGTAGCTTTGTCAAGCGTTCATTCGTTTCAGCTGCAGGCTGTCAAATTAAATAGTTTTTTTAAAAGGATATCGTCTCAAAATGGACAAAACACAAATGAAAACATTATTTACAAAGACGTTTGGAACTGAAATATGCTAATTTTTTATTCCCCCGTAAACGAAATTTAGGGGGTAAATATTTTTTGTTGTGTCTGTACGTCTGTCTGTCTCTCTGTCCGTTTCTCTGTTTGTTTGTCCGCAAAAACTTTAACCTTGCCAATAACTTTTGATTTAGAGGAGTTATGACTTTCATACTCACATGTGTATTCCTTGTGACAAGATCTTTCTTTGGATACCACAAAATTTAACCTTTTTACCTGATCTTGGAATTTAACCAACTTTTACACAAAAATTCCAAACTTTTACTTTGGCTATATCTTTTGAACAGTATATACCAGGACATTTATACTTCACACATATCTGTATCTTTTTTGTAAATGTCCGATAGGCACGCACATGGGTGTATTCATAATAATGTCACTCCGTGCATGTATTGGTCAAAGTCTAGTGTACACTAAAAATGTTAAAACTATATAGAAATTACTTTGTCAGCTTTGAATCACAATTGTCATAAATATTGTACATTACAGACGTAATAATTATTGTACCATTACAGACGTATTTTTTTTTCAAAAAAATGGATTTAGTTTAAATATCGAAGATTATGTTTACAGACTCAAAATTAAAAGCTACAGCCATGTAAGACCATGAAACCATTAAATCACGTTAGGCCATCTTTAATCGGTGTCACAATTTATTGTGGTATAAATCTTTAGCCAACCACCCCAACTTTTGTTGCAGTAAACATGTTTGGTTGCCCTCTCCCGAACAATTGACTTAATTGGTTCGACTCAAAACTTGTTTTTACATTCCAGGACACTGTATTTTTTCACACCTCTTTTCCCGTCAACAAGGATATTTAAATTTTCTGGGGAAAAAAATTCCACCTACAATGTACCTACCGGCCCCATTTATTTTATCCTGAGTCGGGAGACGGCAAGTAAACGTTATTTTAAGATGGCATTAGATCAAGGTTTATGTCTAATCGGCGTCACAATTTATTGTGGTATAAATCTTTAACAAATTGTACAAGTTAATGTCTCTAACATTCTGTGAAAAACATTGGATTAATGAAAATTTCAGTCGTGGTAATTTTTTTGACCAATATATGATGATTATACTCAATGCAAAAGGTTACAAGGGATATAATACAGGCACGTAGCTACGGGGGAGGTGTCCCCTACTTCATTGGAAACATAACCTTTTTACTAATGAAAATCCTCATTGAAGGGTCGGTAGCCAACCACCCCATCCCCCACTTTTGTTGCAGTAAATTCAAGAAAGGGTGATTTTGAGTAGTTGTGTATGAATAAGATTTGACACTGAAAGAGGTGGAACCTACACCTAACACCCCTCCAACGATATACGATTTTTATGCCCCCGTAAATGAAGTCTTTGGGGTATATATTTTTTGTCATGTCCGTCCGTCTGTCTGTCTGTCTCTCTATCTACATGTGTATCTGTCTAATTGTCCACAAAAACTTTAACCTTGCCCAAAACTTTTGATTTAGTAGAGCTATGACTTTCGCATTTCACATTTGAAATTCCTTTTGAGAAGACCTCTCTTTAGGTACCACCAAGTTTGGCATTTTGACCTTTAAGGGACAGCAAAATAAAAAGGTACTGTGCTTCACCGTACCTTTTCCGGGTTTCAGTTCAGAGTTTGATATGATTTAATACAACCTCTGTAATACGAATAAGAAGAAACAAATCAGAGATATCTTCTAAAAAAATTCATTCATATTTAGAACAGTCTTTCTACAAAACACTGAAGTATGGAGTAACATTCCTCTATAAATATACGCACATGTACAATTCGAGTGTGACAAAAACTTCACCCATTACCCCCGGAGTAATAATCCTCCGTAAGACCAATGCAAAGCTTCTGAAGTCTGAAAATTCACTACAGAGTAATATTCTTCTAAGGTTATTTACAACTCTTAAACTAAAACAAGAATGTTGTAAGGTTCAAGTAAGACAAAATCTCGTATACAGGGTAATATTCCTCTAGAAGATTTTGTACGATGATTATAAGAGAAAATCTGAACTATGTAGTAATATTCCTCTAAGTGCAGCTCTACTACGACGAAACTTATCTACAGAGTAATATTCCTCCAGAACGCTAAGTATGCAAAGTTCTATTGAAGCAATATCTGTATTACGGAGTAATATTTCTCTCTGTCGACGAAAACTTAATTACGGAGTAATATTCCTCCAGAAGGCTATACCTATGTATGCACAGCTCTATTGAGCCGAAATCTAACTACGGAGTAAAGTCTATTAAGACAAAATATAAACTACGGGGTAAAAGTTTTCTATGTACAGATCTGCTACGACAAACACTTATCTAGGGAGTAATATTCCCCCAGAAGGCTTATATTACACAGTTCTATTAAGTCTTAATCTGAGCCACAGAGTAATATTCCTCTATGTAATGCTATACATGTACTACGACGAAAGTTTATCGACGGAGTAATAATCCTCTAGATATTTACAACACTTAGAGGTAAAAACATATCTTTGAAATACTAGTAATATTTTTCTGGAGGATTGCAATTCTGACTGAACAAAAAAATAAACTACGTGATAATATTCAATTGAAAGACTTTGAGGAGCTCTAAAAAGACAAAATTTCATCCAAAAAGTAATATTTCTCTTAAAGACTGCAATTCCAATAAAACAAAATATATACGGGGTTCCTCAAAAAGGTTATTATGACACAAATGAAACAAAATCTTATTTACATCCTCTACAAAACGAAAATTAACTACAGAGTAAATAATATATCTGATAGAATTTGTGTAGTTGTAAAAAGACATCTAGAATGCGAGGTGAAAACTCAGCATAAGTGGAGGTAAACAAAGTCTTTTCTACATAGTAATATTCCTCCAGGAGGTTATGTATGCACAGTTCTATGAAGGACAAATTGCACTATCGTAGGAGTTTGTACAGTTCTAAATAAGAAAATTACGGAGTATTATTCCTTTATGAGACTATATGTACTTCATTCTCAAAAAAGACAATATCTGAATTACAGAGTAATATTCCTCTAGGAGGCTATGTTAATCTCTATTAAGACAAAATATGAACTACGGAGGAATATTCCTCTAGAGGTCTATGTGCATTTCTAATAGCCATTAGGGCAAAATCTGAACTACGGGGGAATATTCCTCCATGATGCTATGTACATTTCTGATAGGGCAAAATCTGAACTACGGAGTTATATTCCTCTAGAAAGCTATGTTCATTTCTTATAAGACAAAATCAGAACTACGAAGGTGTGTTCCTCTCGAAATTTACATACATTTCTAATACAACACCACTAGGAGACTTTGTACATTCCTAATTAGATGAAATATGAACAAATGAGTAATATTCTTTTGAATTCTACGTAGAGTTCTTGTAATACAAAATGTGAACTATGCTGTTATAATATTCCTCTAGACGGCTTAGTACAATTATCATTTGAAAAACTGTGGAGTAATATTTCTCTAGAGGGCTTTATTCAGTTCTACTAAGAAAAGAATACTAGCTCCAGAGTGAAACTTTTCTTCTTGGAGGCTAAGCTATTCTATGTACATTCTTTTAGTAGGTTCCTTACAGTTTTTTGTGAGAAAAATAAAATACTCCACGTATTTTGTTCTAAAAAGATATACGCAGCTCTTGTGAGACAAGATCAATATCCGAAGGCACTGGAAGGCTAAATACAGTTCTATATACATATAGTTTTTACATAAATAGCTACGTTGAAATTGATGTGAATAAGGTTTGATGAGATGGTTTCGAGTGCACAGGTATTGCCCTCGCCTTCATTTTGAACGTGTGGATGAATTGAATAGTGGTATATTAGACTAAACACGCAGGGACAGATCCTATGGTATCCTTGCACAGTTACTGCAGCATTCAAAACTTTGGTATGTAGTGGAGCATCTTTGTTGTCATATATTTTTCCAATCACAGAAAACGCTGCATCTAGAAGCTTCGTGCGTATCCAATAGAGAGAAATCACTGATGCACTCTTATGTACCTAAAATGAGTTATTTTACATGTAAAATTCAGCATGAATAAGTTTTACATACATGTATATAATACGTAATGTTCTGAGCACGCCTATTAATTCAAAAAGATACTAGGTCAATCTCTTCCGTGCATGCTTTTTTTCAGAAATGATAAATCTGCATATCATTTACATATCGGTCATGATAAAAAGGGTTTTGAGGATGCTCCTTTAATAACTACGGAATGTGCAAAGTCAAATTAATTCTTTATTTTAAAACGCATATCAAATTATTAACATAGCTACGTTCAAAACCTGATTTTAATGAAATAGTTTACATGTACTTACACGATGAATAAATTTCACAAACATAACGTTAACGTTGTATGAAAATATATTTTTTAAAGACTAATTCGTTTTTTCAGCAGATAATCTACAAAGATAATAAACTGGTAAGCATTTTCTTTGATGGACACATGATATAGAGATTCATGTACATTAAGTTTAATTCTACTTACAATGTAAATAAAGCCTTGTTTATTCCTAACATCATCAACATATTAAGCGATTATTTGTGTTGAATAAAAGATATTTTAAGAAGGTAATTTTCTCAAGTAAAATCGACCGAACTGATTAAAAAGAAAAGTTCAAAGAATGGGCAAATTGCTTGGAGTCCTACTTTAAGGACAGATGATACAAACTTTTGTCAAAGATTTTGAAAAAAGCAAGTTGGGTCATGTGTAATTTGAATGTGTAAATTGAATAACTTTCACCGCGTAGTTTTTAACTTTTTATTCAAATTTGCACAAAAATGGAATTGATTAGATTAATAAGGATGGTTTCAGAAGGGCATACTTTTGAACATTAGAGAAGGTTTAAAATTTCTTTATTTTCTAGAAATTTATTATTTGCATCATTTGCAATGAAATTAGACCAAAAAATATATACCAATCCAGACATCCATTTTTGGTTTGTATCATCTGTCCTTAAACCAAAATATGTTTAGAAATATATTATCCTAGAAGAAATATAAAGTCTTATCAATATCTTTTATCGAATATGTAGATAGACACAGTAATTACTGTTTCAGTCTTAAAAGATGAGGGGATCCAGAATTGTTAATTGACCCTGCAAAACATATACCATTATGGACCAGCGGGTTAAATTTCCAATGTGGGTAAAAACGCCATTTCTCGGTGCAAAGAATGTATTTTTTCCCTTTAAGTGAAAACCCCTCTGAGCCATAACTCTCATTCCCACTGACATTTAAAACAAAAAATTCATCTGTAAGAACATAAATTTTACTCCACTTATTAGATGCTTTAGTTTTTTTCCTGAAAGTTTAAGGAAACAGAAGTTAATGGTATTAAAAAATTATATCAGTAAAGGGTTAAGTAAACTTATCTGCTTATTGTTGTAGATGAAAAAAAATGTTCCTGTTTTTATTTATATATTCATTTTGTATTTTTTTTTAAATATTATCTATTTTTTGTCTCGCTAAAAGCTTGTATAGTAGAGCTTTGAATCGTTTATTTTAAATAGATAAAATATTTATATAGATAAAATAAAGGCACACATTGCTACATGTAGTAATATATAACCCTATCCTACAAAAAATAATAAATTATTTTTAGAGAAAAAGTTATGTTATATTTCTTTTTAATTTTTGCCAAAAGATCTCTCTCTCTCAGTTCAGAAGTGTTTTAGTAATATTTTGAAAACGTATAGTTAGTAACGGGTATTTAAAGTCTTGTTATAAAACAACATGGCATATTAAACAGACATTAACTACAAATCAAACTTTTCTCCGCCACCACCCACTGCGAGTATCTTGTAATACTCAAGGATGCAGATTATATTTTATGCGTGCTGGTCATAGAACGATCAAGGGAAGCTGTTCGCTAATCAATAATGGCAATTTAACCATGACAAATAGTCTGCAATTGATCATACAAAGACCTTTCTTAGCTTTGAAACTATTTTGGAAATCATCTGGGTTGGCTAATTTAGTGTTAATATTCTCACAGATTGAACGGGCATGAAAAACAAATTTTTCCTTGAACATAAAGTTTATAGCTAACTTCAAATTTTAGAATTGAAATTATGTCACTCTTTGATAAACTGTAACGTATACGTGGCTTTTGTAAAAGGCTTCCTCGTTTTTTTTTTAATGTGCTTGTTTTAATTGTGTTGCAGTTTTAAAAATTTGGTATTCATATTTATTTTAACACAAAAAAATTAATTGAAATCAAGTGTGGAAGTATGACTTGAACCTTAAATTGGTCTGAGGAGTATCGATAATTGCATGAACCAAAGATGCACAAGTTCGATTAATTTAATTGAAACTTGACAATACTTAAAATGCAAATTGTAGTCTTCTAGTAAACGAAAATGTGTATAATACATGTAATGTCTTGTAACATCCGTCACAAATACATGTAGATATTAGATCTTTATATGAACAAGACATTAACATGAAAGGGCTTTCAACTTACAATGTATCTGAATGTTGAAAATGGTAGACATGTAAAGAAACTGTGTTTACGGAGAAAGATTTAAGACAGACTTCTGTTTACACCGTCCTTTTTTGAAACCTGTACCAACTGCAAGTAGGTGTACATTTAATGTATATTTAGGTGCTACGTACTAATATTTATTATTCTGTCTGTCCTAGTTTCGGTTAACTATAGAAACCAAAAAGTCTTACCTGATTGCAAGAAATCCAAAACGGAAAGCTTTTCTACCTAAACTTCTAGACTGTAGTGGAATTTTTTCCTAAGGAAAAGATCCAGATTTCCAGACAAAAAACAAACTCAGGCCAGTTTTCTTTCCCTAAAACTTTGCAGGAAAAATAAGAGGTTAAGATACATGGTGCACCCAGATTGTATACAGCTTAAAATAAGTCGTGCAGAGCACCTGAAAAAAGTGTTTTTACGTGTAAACATACGTATTATATACTCAGTGTATATCTACATGATCTAGCTATTGTAAAAATAAGTACCTGTTCTTGTAGTAAGACTGGAACTAATTTGTAACAATTTTAAATCTTTATTCTTCAATCGTTATTTTATTTGTTTTTTAATAAATCCATTATCTATTTTTTTGAAATATAGGAATGAAATACTTAACTTCAGACTTACCAAGTTATCCAAGACTATTGTTGCTTCAATGTTGAGAAAAATATTTAGATTCGTCACAAGGGTGTTTCAAACTCCTTTTCAGTAACTAATGCTGCGTAATATCATGGATAGATTGACTTCTTTGTAAATGTACTGAGAAGTCCAAGGTTTGTAATATACGTCCTCAATATCCCGCATACTCTGTATCACAAAACAAACCGTTCATATGTATGAACCTTAACGAACTACAATTAGTTAAATTATATAACACTTTTGCTGCAACCCAAAGGAGATTTGAATAAAAG
The DNA here is from genome assembly GCF_032062105.1 of Saccostrea cuccullata. Classification (NCBI taxonomy): domain Eukaryota; kingdom Metazoa; phylum Mollusca; class Bivalvia; order Ostreida; family Ostreidae; genus Saccostrea; species Saccostrea cuccullata. Next base: position 131,773 of record NW_026919308.1, read on the forward strand.
TTTGATTTTTGTTCCATTTTCTCTTATAATGATTCAGCTCATTTCTCATGTCTGTTTATTATTGGTGGTTCACTGTAAGAATGCACACGTGTATTCCTAACACCACCAGGAAGTACTACCGGTAATTATTTTGATATGTGATCTAAGGCTGTAACTCGATTCCTGCATGTATGTATTTCGTAATATCATGAATATCTGACTCAGCGTAGTAAATCCCCCATCACAGACACCCTCCCTCACACACACCCTCTCAGGAATAGGATTTTCTTTTGAATTTTGATATTAAAAAATTTCTAGCTATTCCTGCATGTATGTATTTCATAATATCATGAATATCAGACTCAGCGTAGTAAATCCCCCATTACAGACACCGTCCCTCACACACACACACCCTCGCCTACCCCCCCCCCCCCCCCCCCACACACACACACTTTCAAAAAAACGATGCTACGTCCCTGCGATAAAAGTACAGAAAATCACTTTTGGTGCGTATTGTCCCTCCACAAATTTCATGTACAATAAAGTGCAATTTAACAAATCAGCAGTTACTAACGTAAAAGCATACTACTGAAAATAAAAAATATCTTTTGATTGCCGATTGATAGGAGAAGGAAGAGAAATGCTGCTTATTAACAAATCAGTAGAAATTTAAGATTAAAATTACCTTAAAAAACATAATTTTAAATATCTTGTCAAAAGTTATTCCTCCAATCCACTGGCATTAGTCTTGGGAAATGTAAAAACAGAATGATCGAATGTTGTCTAGTCGTATTAAAATTAAATACGAAAAATATATTCTAAGTCCAAATATCAAAATATTTTATTTACGTGACTATAGTTTTTTGTTGCCTTGCTCTTCCAATAAAAGAAAAGTTTTGTGCTTCCTGATGCTTCTCTGATCCGCGTGATTTGACCTTGTCGTAATGAGTTTTGATCAAAATGCCACATCAAATGATCAATTTTTATCTCCAGGGCACTCTTACCTTGGTTAATTTCATATTTTATTATAAAGATATGAGACAACAATTTTACACATCAAACCAGTGATCTTGTCTATGTCCATATGACCATTGCGCCTCTAGTTCTATGATTAGTATTATCTTTAAATGTTTTCTATATCAAAATTATGGATATTTCTCAAACCAAATTGCTGCATTTCATTTCCTGAAACCTGCATAGCATTTCAAACATTTTTTTTTTTCATTTCCGACATTTTTTCTTTTCATTTCCGACATATTGTTTTTTTTTTTCAATTTCGGAATTTACCTGTCCGGCAACTTAATGTTTGCCAAGTAAGTGAAAATGGAATTTAAAAGTATTTATTGCAAAATATTAAAAAAAAATTATAACTCGTATTTATTGTAAACTACGTGATAGAAAAATGTAAAACTCAATCTTCTATTTTTCAGGGAGAGGGCTAAAATAGGCTGCGCCTGCTGTTCAATCCTATTCACAATAACACCAGTGAATAAAATATTGTTTAAATTAAATTAATCTTCTATTTAGGTTCCCGTTCTTTAAAATATTCTTCTACCGATAAAGTATCCCCTCTACGATGACTTTTTTTTTTTTACCTCGACTTGGTTCTGTATGTCTGTATGATACAAACAAACAAAATATGCCAGAATTGATATACAATAAATTGACTAATTTTGGTCGAAGGCGTGGCAGAATAAACCCCAGAGTCCTATAAAAAAGAAGTTGAGACTAATTAGATATACATTACCTGTTAAAAAAAATAAAATGTTTTTTTTTTTGGTTGCATTTCATTTCCGGAACTTTTTTAAACTTTCAACTTTTCATTTCCGACAATTTTTAGTCCCCCCCCCAACATTTTAAAGTTTTCATCTTCGACATCTTTAAGGTATTGCTTTTCGGTAATGAAAGTAGGATTGAATAATTCACTGATGAAAATTTTTAAAGAATAAATTATAGTATATCATATTCTTGGACATAAGTTCGGTACAGTCGTTGACAATTTTATGAACACTGAATGTTATTCTTACAAATGCATGCTCATTTAGACTTGGTGCTTCATGACAGATCTATATTTACAACAGATTTTTTATTTGTTTTTAATCTGTTAATATTTTGAGAAAATTATTTTGAAATACAGAAATAAATTAATTTTAAAATTTGATTTCCTCCTACTTTATTAACATTAAGTTGCTCAAGAGGTACCTTGCAAAAATTTCGGAAATGAAAAGTGAAATAAATATATATCAGAAATGAAAAGAAAAATTGTCGAAAATGAAAAGAAAAATTGTCGGAAATGCTATATTCAGATTTCCAGAAATAAAATGCACCAGCGCTTTTTTTTCGGATATTTTTCGGAAATACATGTAGTTATATGGAAGTTATGTCTTTGAAGAAATAAGACATTTTGATAGGACAATTTTAAATAGTTTTAGGACAAATTAAGTTAGCTTTCGTTCAGACAAAAAAAACGTTTTTCTTGAGACAATTTGATTTTTGATTGAAATGAGCTTTATTTTTCTGCGCAAAGTAACCATGATTGCTCTGATAATCGATCAAGGATGCGTTGTAGAATATCAAGAATGTTACAATAAATCACGAATTAATGCACACTGGTGATAAAACTATGATTTAATTAAATATTATATCATACATGTGGTCAATGTGGTTTTCCCCCTCTCTATTCTTACCCGCTGTTGCAGTTTCATAGAAGTTTTGTGGCAGGTTAAGGATACAATACGCAAGTTTCGAGATTGCACTTCTCCTACGATAGAAGCGCGAAAAGTATCCATTTCAGCATGGAGGTGGGACAGGTTGTTTCTCTATAGATACAAGCGTGCATAAATAAATGAACGATATTTATTGTTAAAATTTACGAATACGTAATATCGCGAGTACCTCGCAGTTGTCTTAACTTACCGCCGCTCTTTTGCGGGAGAGTCGAGAAAGCTCTAGATTTTGGGGACACATCGATCATTTTAATGCCGAAGGTGCAATGTATTGCCAAGAATTGGACTCCAAATACAGGTGTAGTAGATTGTCAACTAAGGAAAGTTTAGAATATTGAATGGCTTTAAAATGTGACGATTATCAATAAAAATTTAATGAGAAAAGCCCGCTGAGTTAAAAATATCGTTAAAAATGTCACATTTTGGGATTAGCTGGTCTCAAAAATTAATTAAGCTTGTTCAGCGACTTTTAAGCAAGGTATTCCAAAAGGATTTTTTTACTTATCTATCCTTATTTATAAACTCTACAATAACCGATCTTGCATTGTATTCAATAGCACATTTGACCCCATCCAACAGACGTTTCCTACCTCCATCGCGAAAGAGTTCCGCTAAGTTGAGTAATCGCGATATAAAGTATTGTTATAGAAAGATAATAATGTTGAGCAGTGATGCATTTGATGATTTTATCAAGCTCAACTATGCATATTATTCACAAATCTACTCTTACTAATACTTATAGGTACTTGAAAACGAGAGAAACGTCATATCTTTATAAAAAGTACATGTACATGTTACTGATTTTCTTCATTGTACAATCATTTCCTTTAAAAGTTTGTGGGTTTCTTGAAGTTATAATAAGGAATCATTTAGATTCCGACGTGTAATGATCAGATGCAGTTGTATCGTACTTATAAGAGGTCCATATGTGTTTCCTCGTCTGAAAATTGTATTTTTTCTTAAAATCTTATCATCTACGGGATTCGTCTTATTTATGTCTAAAAAAGGATAATTTACAAAATACATGTAAGTTAATAATACGCGTCGTGGTGAAACCGGGAAGATGAATTTCGCTGGATGTCAGTCAGGCGCGGATCCATAATTTTTTTCCAGGGGGGGGGGGGGGCCACCACAGTCAAAACAAAAACCTATTTCGTGGGGGGTGGGGGGGATATAGTGGTGACTTTTGTTGTTGCCTCAAATCTTTCACCTTACATACCCATTTCAAATATATTACCAGAGGGGTCTGCGTTTTCCAAGGGGGGTGCATGGTAACTTTTTTCTTGTTTTAGTATATACATTTTTTTAACCTGATAAATTCCAGGGGGGTCCTGACCCCGCCGACCCCCCCCCCCCCTATAGATCCGCGCATGTCAGTTGAGTGTGTTACACACTTGAACTTACACCTGACCATAAGAATGTTTCAAATCGACTTTCATGCTAATTTGATGAGGGTTTCGTGCGTACTGCATGCTCAGAGAACGAACGTGTAAATGGGTTGAACAGATGAATATAAACCAAAGTTGTGGAAATTAAAAATCATTAGAATTATTAATTGTGAATTCAATATAATTTAAAAACATAACACTTTACGAAAAGAATGCTTTCCGTATGGACGTGAAATACGCTCAGATATTATTATATCAATTTCGTGTTTCTGCTGTCAATTCTCTGATCTAAAACAAAATTTTAAGTCAATTATACTCAGGAATATACTTTCACTTAGATCCTGCACTAAAACTTTGATTAAATACAGCTCAAATTTTATTCGACATATTTAACACGAATTCAGTTCAGTTCCGTTCAGCTATTTCAATTGGTCTGAGATTAAATTACTCATTTGGAATTCCATTCAAAGTTTTAATACGAAAAATTGAATAAATTATTTTACAAATATAAATTTCTAGAAACACCATTAATTCATATGAAATAGGCCTTTAATTGTCACCAAAAATGTTCTTCTAAGTAAACTATGTTATGACATATAATCGAGCAAAAACGCAGTTTCTTGATATCGGTCGCGCAAGATGAACTATACTGCTGTATATGCAGCAGTTTCAGAGGTAAAACTGTAGATGGACATGTCATCCATCGTCGCAAACCACGGCCAAAATATACGATCCTCTCCCATATGCGGACTCCGGACCGTTGCTTGAGACGATGCATGTCATCAGTCTCCAAAACATTCCTAGAGATGCGGAGAAGAAAATATTGCTGCAGAGGGCTAGATTAATTCGTAAAACAAAAAATCTTATATTTGTTCTGCACATTTTGTAAACAATGACTATCCGTCTGCAGAACATCCACTACCGAAAATGAAATTTAGCTTTTATTTAACCCCCCCCCCCCAAAAAAAAATAGGCCTATTCGAATATGTATCAGCATTTTATCAGTAATCTGGTTCGATTTTTCTTTTGTAAGAAGGGGGGGGGGGGGGTCACACAACGCCTTATTATACTAGTATACAGATTAATACAAATCCAGAAAGATTCTTTGACTGAGCAATTCAAAAAATTACGAAATAGTTAGATTTCTTTTTATTCACAAACACAATTACAGTTTGTCGTATGACAGAGGCATTACACCATGAACATACACTTTCTTTATAGCGCATGCGTATTAGACACAGTAAAGGAGTTTCCTTCAGGGGAAATAACTCACCTTTTTGAAATGGAGAATAGAAGTCTTGTACAGGATATAGATATTGCATATTATGGATATTGCATCTTATGTCGGTATGAATAAAGATTATCTTTGCAAAGGCTTAAAAACATTTAATATATCCATTAAATCCTCTTTTAAATGTATATTCAGATTTTAGAAATTTGCGGATGAAAGTGCCATGTGAACATGTTTGGATTTTACAAGAAATTCGAACTCACGCGACATGAAAAATAAGATGACCCTTGCGGCTGACAAAGCTCACAACATCCGTCGTGGTCTAAGCTTGTTTAGACCCAGCTGATGAGCACCAACAAAATTTACCCTAGATGCGGGTGATTTAATGGGGATATTTAAAAATGTTTAAAAATTGGGGACAAAAATAAAAAAAAATGTATATAAGGAAGAAGATTGTGTAAGAAATTTAGAGATGTAAGCGTAATTGCTTTTTTCATGTTCCTTATGCTTTCGATAAAAAAAAAAAAACAAAACGAAATTCAAGCAAGGAAAGGCGGGTGAATCATCGAAATTCCGCAAACGTTTGTAGACCTCTAGTTCTTCCCTTAAATCATTAACATATCGGAACATTCCAGTAATAATTACATGTATCTCTTTGTTTTCGTTTTACTTTCGTAGCTTTGTCATTTCCAAAATTTTGTAGCATATTTCGAGTTTGATGATGGATATTGAGAGTATACAGAAATCACGATTTTTTAAAAACGAAAATGTCTACCAAAACAAGCTATTGAAAAATCGTGTGCCATATAAGTACAATTATTTTTTCAAATTTTCTGAAAAAGGGTGATCGTCTTAATGTAAACTATAGGAATACAAAACATTTTGCAAACTGTTGAGCGTAATTTGAAACAAGTTACATCTGTATTTGCAAGCATTTGGTAACAACCAGTGTTTTCGAAAATTTCTGACCGATCCGATCGTCAGAGTACATAAGACAGTGCATTAAAAATTTAATTTCGTTTTGAGCAAATTCAGATTTAAAAAGGTTCGCCGTGATATTTTTTCAGTCTGTATTTATTATGTCGTAATAAAAAATTACAAGATTTGAAATTTTCACATTCATAATACCGTACCCGCTTGAAATGTGGGAGGGTATACATGTATAGTGAACATAATGTCCGTCTATCTGTTCGTCCATTCGTCTGTTACGTGTAAAGGTACCCATCTCTTATCCGCAACTCTTTTTAAACCACTAATTGAATTTAATGAGACTTTCACTGAATCTGCGTTAGACAGATATTAGCCTTTGAAAGTTTTAGGCATATCTAGGATTTTCACTACAAAAATATTTTGAAATATACATAGGTACGCACCTTTAAAACACTGAAAATCTTATTGCCCTACGTATGTACGAATATGTGCCTTTCATGAGTGCTTAAAGAAGAGTTTGTGTTTTATTATGAACCCAGGGTGTATATATTGGAGGGGGGATTCTGTCGACAAGTCAAAGATGAGAGAATTATTTCAGATTTCATATATCCAATACACATAACACAAAAACTCAGTAAATTTAAAAAAAAGTTGTACATGTACTCCTTATGTACTCAATAAAACAAACATTTTCATCTCAACATTAAAGTAGAACTTATAATAATAAGTATTCAATATATTCAAAAAAACAAAGAGCGAGGTGAGTACTAAATATACGTGTATATGTACTCAGGGTGGTTAAATCAACGTAAGTATTGACCAAAGATACATGTAATCAAGTTACGTTTTTCCCCCAAAACTGCAGTATGATTTTTTTTTATAAACTCAGTAAGCACGTTTGTTTTGAAAGTCCTACATGTAGCTAAACGCAGAGAAGGAAGCAAGAAATAAATCGGAATTTTCTTTTGGCGTGATGTAAAAAAAATATCTTTGAAAGAACTATCAAAAGCAATTCATACTGAGTGTATCAGATAGAAAGCTCTCGATCTATTTTAGGCTAAATGGAGGTAAAAATTTAAAATATGGGGAAAGATGAAATAAAATTTCATATCTTAGTGTATCAATCGGAAAGTTATGGAGCTCCACCTAATTCAATATATCAACTTATAACCAAAGGGCAAAAGACAACTCTTTACAAACACTCTGGTTTCGCAAAATTACTACATGTATTAGTTTTGGGGGGTATAGAAGTCAATTCGTTGACATGTAAAAATACGTGATCGTTAATTTATTTATGTCTCAGCAATCGAAGATTCGGAGATATATACAGCAGTTTTGCCCCGTCCGCCTGTCTGTCTGTTTGTATATATAGCTTTCTGTTTCCTTATTTTGTCCATAGAAAACTTATGCCCAAAACTTTTGATTGGCTGGAACTTTGGCTTTCATATTTAATACATTTGCATTTCTTGCAGTGGCGTAGCATCGTTTTTGAAAGTGGGGGGGGGGGGGGGGCACCCAGAGAAAAAAAATTTTACTTACCTGAAAAAGTTGACAAGCAAAAAAAAAAAGGAAAAAGTTGCCGAAAGTTGAAAATCCTATTTCGTTCGGGGGGGGGGGGGGGGGGGGGGGGCAACCAGGCTTTCAATTAACATTTCCTATAATACAAGTAAGGTTGCTACGCCCCTGTCTTGTGACAAGGCCTTTCTTTCGTTAACTATTGTATAAAGACATTCATTTTTTGTGTGACATGGTCTTTTCTTTCGGTACCAAAATATTTAAACTCCTGACCTTGGACTTTGACCCAATTTACAAACAACATCTGCATCACTAAACTTTAACCTTGTCCATAATTATTGAACAGCTCGTATCAAGCCTCTGTACTTCACATGTGTATTCTTTGTGATAAGATCTTTTACGGATTTAAATATTTTTTACCTTTATCTTTGAGTTTGAGCTTCTTCTAAAAACCTTTAATCGTGCTAGATGTAACTGTTGAACAATTAGTACAGGAATCTTTATACTTCACAATACATTCAATGCGACAAGGCTTCATTTGAATACCAACAGTTTTTACCTATTGAGCTTGACCTTGAACTTTGACCTACTTTTAAAAAACTTTAATCTTGATTGTAAAATTGATGATTTGTGCTAGGGCTTTTTAAATATTTCACGTGTGTTTTCCTTTTGACAAACTCTTCCCCTGGGTACCTTAAATTTGACCATTTGACGTACGTTAACTTGCATTTGAGTAACTTCAACCTTCGACAAAAGTTGGCGAAGGGGGACATAAGTGTTTGAGAAATCTTGTTTCTGTATGATTTCTCAAAAAGTACAATTTTTAAAGTATCATAACAAGGTGTCTTATTGTATACAAATAGTTCCTGTTTGAATTTAAAAATAACGGTACATTTTTTACGTAGATGGGTTAGCAAATTTTGTGAAATATTATATACTTATACTGTACAACTGATTGGTTCTTTGTAATAAACAATACAATACAATCATTGTTTTAAAATTAGACCTAATCAAGAATATTGATATCAAGACTACAGGAGTGGAATCGAGGCAGTGTCAGGTCCATGTATTTCTTTCCTGATTAAAAATATTTTAAGAGCTGATAAACATGATTATCGTAAATAAGAGACCATTACGTTTCTTTTCAATATTGAGTTCAATCATACACCTAAGCTTAAGGTTGGTAATTCATTTTTATTGACAACATTAATTGTTTAAATAGCTAGAAAGTGTCGTAAAGGAAACAACATTCTGTTGTATATATGAAGTTTTAAAATGGGTCCAAATCACCGCGTTTAAAACTTCATTTGCTGAAATACATCATGTATCATTTTAGCATGATTAAATACAGATCTTAGAGGTTCTACTTTTAACATTTTTTAATAATTTTAAAAGATCAGAAATTTTGGAATAGATATTTTCCCCCATTTGTAGAAACAAGTGTTGCACCGCGTATATGCTCAATTAAACAGATTTTCAATGTGTGCGTTTTATGTTTTAGTTGATTTGGAGAATGGGATTAAAATCTGTCTATAAACGATCAATTTGTGTTGATGCTTTACGTACCACAATATCTACAAGCACATTATTACTGAGGAAATTAATATGCATGGAACATGTTGGAAAAAAAGAACAAAAATTTAGAATTTCTCAACAGTGCTAAAATCGCATGGTGTAGATTACATTGTAAGTAGTCCTACATGTAACATGTGTTTTTCCTTCATTCATATATGAACTTCTAGTGTATGATAATTTTTCAAATAATTGTTTGGTCACTTAATTTTAAAACCAATCCCCTTCCCTCTGAAATCCCTTACTTTTGTCTATAATAATAACACAGCTGAAATTTATAGGAATACGTGCAAATGCAAAAGGCGCGCCCTGCATTTTTTAATCTTGATTCATATTTTTTTTGAAAAATTCATTCTTTGCATCATATTTTTTAGAGTCATTCTATGACACAAGAAATAAAGAATTCGTGAATTTAATTGATAAGCAGCATCAAATTATAATAAAATGTGTGTATGGTTCAAAGTTTTCAGTTTCAAAGCAAAAAATTCTAATTTATTCATAGGCGTCGAAACCGGGGAGGAGGGTTGCAGAGGGTGTCTTTACCCCCTTTTCCCAAATATACACATGATATAAGCATTGATAATTGGACTTAACCCCCAAAACATTTTTGTTATTACATTTTCCAGTCCTTCCGTCGCTTATGTCATTCATTTCTTTTACTCCGCTCCAAGTTACTCTCACAAGGTCCTAGCAAGGTCATTGTGTTCTTTCTTCACATGAATAGACAAAAGCGTTTGACAAAATTGACCTAACTGGCAGAATTTCGGTAATTTATTGCAGGCAATGTTAATTTCTGAACTGGCTGCAGCTCTTTACTTTGTAATTAAGGCCAGACTACCAATTACCCTACTTTACAAGGTGTGACCGATCCTGACACTCCTACGTGAAAATGACACCTGCATCACATTAGATAGGGGTTAGCAAATTATACAATGTACAATGTACGTTGTAACAATAAAGCTGGCTATACTTATAAATAAAACATCAACATTTCATGGGTGTCAAATTTACAATTTGATTAAGATTTTGACCATGCTTGTCATCAGTGTATATAAAATTGTATTATATAGTATTAAAGTAAATTACAGAAAAACCCTCAACCTGTCGTATTCTACTCTGATTTTTTTTTATTTTTATAAGGACGTGTATTTACGGTACCTGGGTTATTTTAATTAATAATCATAATTTTTACCACTTTGCTTCTCATATTTCATGAAAAGTTGCATTTTATGTAAGTATACATGAAATATGAGATATGTTATTTGTTATTGTTAATTATTATTTCCTTACTAGACTTATCAAGCGTGAAGGAGTTTACAAATATTACTATTTCTATTAATAAACATGTATCTAATTATATAATGATGACGATTAATGTTCGGATCCCCCGGAATTTCAAGGTTTTTCAATGTATATACTTAAGGAAGTTAACCAAGTAAAATCATGAAAATATGAATAACCTTGGACCTCCCCTAGAAAACGGGGACCCCTCGGACTCCTCCTTGAAAACAAGGATCTATTTTAAGTTGATATAAAAATTTCTATAGGTATGATGTTTCAAATGTAATCGAGTACCCCCTCCCCGAAATAGGTTTTGCATGTTTGCCCCCCCCCCCCCCCTTTTTTATATAAAATTTCTGGATCCGCGCCTGCTTTTGTATTGAAATACTTAACTTATATCGAAGCTTTGTTGGCACGAATATTATTTTTACAAATTTAACTAGATGAATCCTAATTTAGAAAAAAAACAGTCATCTGTGTTTACAAATAATTGTTGTACTTAATCTATTATGTTTTTATCCAAAAATTTTTTTTTTATTTATAGTTTTAAATAAATATTCTTTATTAATTTTTTACATTATACATGTAAAAAAAAAATCAAAGATTTTGTAGATCAATGTGCCAGTGATATTTTTATTTATTCTCTTGAATATATCTGTCTAAATGCTCAACAGCACTGCCATGTCGGGGTTTCGGGGAGATCATTTATCTTTCTAATGAACATGATGAACCCCATCGGTAATTTCGTTTATCATGTGTTCATTCCACTGTTGGCTGCAACCGGAAGAGGAATTATTTTTAAAAACCTACAAAATATAGATGAAAAGTTCGGACATTTGCCCGATTCAGCATATTGGAAATATTTTGAACGAAATGTGAAGCCAGGATGGTTTATAAATCACACACGTGTGAGTATATTCTTTATTGCGAACATATTATAAACAATTATGCTCCACTTTTTACGGATGGCGTTTTACAACCACTGTTTGTCAATCGTCGTAAACATTTATCGTAATATTCTTGAACCCTACTCTCAGCAGCATTTATCTGTTTAACAATTGCAAATTATGAGAGCAATTTAAAATTTTAATGCACTCTTCATGATCTTCTTAAAAGAATCGCATTAAAAAAACATGTTTTTATCTTCAGATAGGGTAAGGAAGGGAAGCTTCTACAAAAAAAAATCCTGTAAATTTCTGGACCATAAAATGCTAAGACAATAGATCTTATGGACAGAGTCTATATTTTTATTTATAATAAAGTACGCTGATTCTACCAAAAGTTTGAATATCATAACAGCAAAACTAGAGTATACAAGAATTGAGTTTATTTTTTCTGTTTAGATATATTTTTATTTTTTTCCTCGACATCAAAATCTGTTTATCTAGCATACAAACACATTGAGTACATTACGAAGAGATCGACCTGTAAAAAATGTAACTTTCAAGATCCCAGGATCAGATGCTAGGATAAAGTTTGATAAGTTTTGTACTGAAAACAATTTTTATGAGCACCAGACAAGTCAACTTTTAGTGTAAGTAATAATGATAAGCCGTCCCAATATATGTGCAATATAAAAAGGAATGGGGGGGATTATCAAAGAAAAGATCTAATTCACTGTAGCTTATAGACATTTCCTACTGCTATTTCAAGATATAATCAGTGAAACGTGTTGTCCCAGGATCACATCATTCCTTATTTTCTCCGGTAATATGTTTCCATTTTTTTACAGATAGATTTTTGACTCTTGCCTTTAGAGCGGTGTAAAGGCGATATAGGGAATATTACTCCGTATATACTTTTTTGAACATGTTGAATACGAGTAAATATAGCCGTCCAGGGGAAATTTTTACTAAGATTTTTTAGAGCTGTACATCCATGTAGCCGTCCAGAGGAATATGAGGCAATACAAACACTGAATCAAATTTTCAAAGTTATCTGACATTGTCAAAAAATAATTATAATTTACTCTCTACCGTCTTCTTCGATTAAGTATTTGTTTAAAATATGCAGGTTTTCATTAGGTATCCGTATTTGCGTCATATTCTATAAATAATGGTTGTACTATTCTGTCACGTAGCAACAGGGGGGTGGGTGGGCAAGGGGGACTGTCCCCTTTGTTCCCAACATTACTTTTAATTCTGGAAATGTTCACTGAAAGGCTCCGGCGTCCCCCCCCCCCCCCCCCCCACACACACACTTTAAAAGTTGCCCCCACCCCCCATGAAATAGGATTTTCGTGTTTGCTTGACAACTTTTTCAAGTTATTTTTTTTCTCTGGCTGCCCCCTTTCAAAAACGATGCTTCGTGGCTGCTATTAGGCTAACACAAATGATGGAAATATCATTGAAGCCCGGAGGACCGGGCTGCTTTATACATATAAGTTTAAGTGTTGGTGTATGGGGATTGGGGTGGGAGTAATTATTTAGAATTAAAGGTTTTCTAAATATTGAAAAGATTGTTAATCAGAATGTTCTTTCCGTTTATAAATTAGGAGATATACATAATATACATCGAATTTCACTTATCGCATAAAAAACGTTCATATTTTATATTCTAAAATTGAAAAATAATACATTTTTAAATATAGGTGATGCATGTGTCTTACTTCAATTTACATTTTATGCAGCCATCATTTACTTCAGGAATTGATCAAGTTTAAAATGGTATCGTTTTTGATTTATTTTTATCCGACTACAAGTTTTCAAAATATTCGCGACTATCGTCTCCATCAGTTACACTGTATAGACGCATGACTTTTCGCACATATCGAAGCGGTTTTTTGATCAAGACTCATTTTCATTCCTACCTATATATTTCCCGGGCGACAATTGATGGTTACATTGAATGTTTTCTTATTAAGGTCTTGATGTACGCTTTGATGCAAAACCCCGCTGAGGACACATAATCGCTTGACCATAATTGATCTTACTGCATCAGTGTTTATTTACTTCTGTTGTCATATAAAACCCCGAAACGATACATGTGACAAGTAACAGCTTTTCAAAAAGCTTGCCTGACTTAATCAATCAATATCTGTAAGAGAAGTGATAAACCTTTTTAACAATACTTTTTTGTGTTTGAAATATGTCTTTTTATTTGAGAACCTTGTAAAAATATTTAATCATTTAACTTGTAAAAGAACGATGCCTTTGCTGCATTTTGAAGAGTTGTTAACAGAATGGTTAATGTATGTGGGTTCTCTGCCAATCGCAACTCCTCGGTCCCACTCCTCGGGCCTTATCTAGGGAAGAAGACCACATACCAAATGTATTGTTAATTTATACGTCATGATACCCCCCCCCCCCTTTCACAAACTTTGAAATAAAAGCATGGATGATGTATATAGACCTATTTTCTGTGGAATATGGAGTTAACTTTATTCAATGTAATGATTTTATCTAAATATACTATAGAAGGGGCTTCTAACTCCGTTTTTACTGTGAACAGGAAATGTATAAATTTTTAACATCCGATGATGTCAATACATTCGAGTTTGTTTTTCGACCTCTGACGAAAAGACCCGAGATGATGCGATTGACTTTTCTGCAAGTAGATTGATCTACCCCAGTAACCCCTGGATCTAAATTTAAAGCTACACCTATTCTGAAATCTGTTGTCAAATCATTCATTGTGAACATTTTATAGAATGGATATAATTAAATACATATGCTGTAGGAAAGTATTTTCTCTAATGAAGATAACAGTAGTAGTTTGTTATCATTGATCTTTTTTTTCTGAAAGGTGGGTACTATAATTTTTTGAGAACGAAATAGGTAAAACCAACATTTAGGCCTTTGTGGAAAAGAAGTCTAAGATTTCGCACAGGTAATTTCTTTCGTCAAATCGTCTGGATTCTGGTTGAACTGCGTCAATCGTTTGTGGTGAATGGACTAGTCCATTAAAATATGGAATAAACCAACAGAGGGGAAACAAATTAGAGAAATCATTTGTCCATATTCTGATACATACGATTCACATGTTAAAATAAAATTTGTAGACAGAATTTCTTAATCATAAGAAGATGGAGGTTACAATAACAAACTTAATTTAATTCCATGGAAGTTAGCACCCCTATTCATACAATAGAACAATCCATGAAAAGGCGCGAAGATCGCTTACTCGTGACATTTGGCGCAAAAAGAGCGATTCACCCCTTTTGTAGAATATAAATGAACTGATCCAGTAGTATAGAAATGCAGAAAAAAAGATACACGGACACGTTGAAACGGTAAATCACATGGAATAATCTGTTTCATATAAACAGAGTAAACAAAGTAAATACTGCATTATTTTGCATCAGTAAAATCATTGTTTCCCTGAAAAAAGTTTCTTTTAACATGCAGGTAAAAGATTTCCAATGTAAATCAGCTTGCACAAAATCTAGCTCTCTGGGTATGATCTATTAGTTTCGGATCCAGCAATTATCAATCCTTATACAGCCTGACGCCGTGACGTCAGGCAATAAATATTCTATGCTGTTTAATTCTATTTGCATTTTATTTAATTTTTAAAAAAAAAAACTTTTTATTATACCTCTACTGATTTTTCACTATAAAAAAGTAAATCGATATATTTTGCTGATTTCCTGAAAATCACCGTGAATAAACCGATTCCCTGCAATACAAACTGATTCCCTGCAAAAAAGTATGGGTTTTTTTTTGGATGAACTGATACACACCTATTCGGAACACAGCATTTTCTTTCAACATACGACAAACTTAGAAATGTTCCGAATAAACTCATGAATGTTCATTAATGAATCGAAATGCATCGCGAGTCAACTGGTCCCATATCAATCAAAAAGAACCAGTTTACTGGTAGCAAACGACAACAGAACAGGACGGGGGAATATTACTCCGTCTTTAAGGTTTGCACTTAAGATCTTCATGGCCGTCCGGAGGAATATTACTCCGTCTTTAAGTTTTTTGCATTTTAGATCTCTTCGTGACCGTCCGGGGGAATATTACTCCATCTTTTAGTTTTGCATTTTAGATGATCTGTACATTGGCGGTTCGGGGGAATATTACTCCTCTTAAAAGTTTTTGCCTTTTAAATTTGTACACAGCGGGTTAGGGGAACATAACTCTTTAGATAAGCTTTTTAAGAGCTGTATATAGCATTTCAGGAGAAATTATTTCTTAGATAATTTTTTACCATTTTAGATCGTCGCATAGCTCTCCAGAGGGATATTACTCCGTAGATAGAATTTGATTTGTTAGTGCAGAGTAAAGCTGTCCAAGAGAATATTACTCCGTAGATGTGATGGTGGATGCCCAGAGGAATATTACTCCGTAGATGTGTTTGCAGACGTCCAGAGGAAATGTTACTCCGTAGATGTGTCTGCAGACGTCCATAGGAATATTACTCCGTAGATGTGTCTGTGACGTCCATAGGAATATTACTCCGTAGTTGTGTTTGTATACGCCAAGAGGAATATTACTACGTAGATGTGTTTGCAGACATCCAGTGGAATGTTACTCCGTAGATGTGTTTGCAGACGGCCATAAGAATATTACTACGTAGATGTGTTTGTGAACGCCCAGAGGAATATTACTCCGTAGATATTAGCAGACGTTTATATTACTCTGTAGTTTAGATATCGCTTCAATAGAACTTTGCATACTTAGCGTTCTGGAGGATTGTTACTCTGTCGAAAAACTTTCGTCGTAGTATAGCATTACATAGAGGAATATTACTCTGTGGCTTAGACTTAGTCCTAATAGAACTGTGTAATATAAGCCTTCTGGGGGAATATTACTCCATAGATAAGTGTTTGTCGTAGCAGAACTGTACATAGAAAACTTTTACTCCGTAGTTCATATTTTGTCTTAACAGACTTTACTCCGTAGTTAGATTTTGGCTCAATAGAGCTGTGCATACATAGGTATAGCCTTCTGGAGGAATATTACTCCGTAATACAGATATTGCTTCAATATAACTTTGCATACTTAGCGTTCTGGAGGAATATTACTCTGTAGATAAGTTTCGTCGTAGTAGAGCTGCACATAGAGGAATATTACTACATAGTTAAGATTTTCTCTTATAATCATCGTACAAAATCTTCTAGAGGAATATTACCCTGTAAATGAGATTTTGTCTTACTTGAACCTTACAACATTCTTGTTTTAGTTTAGATTTGTAAATATCTTTAGAAGAATATTACTCTGTAGTGAATTTTCAGACTTCAGAAGCTTTGCATTAAATGGTCTTCTGGAGGATTATTACTCCGGGGGTAATGGGTGAAGTTTTTGTCACACTCGTACATGTGCGTATATTTACAGAGGAATATTACTCCATACTTTAGTGTTTTGTTGAAACACTGTTCTAAATATGAATAAATTTTTTAAGAAGATATCTCTGATTTGTTTCTTCTTATTCGTATTACAGAGGTTGTATTAAATCATATTAAACTCTGAATTGAAACCTGGAAAAGGTACGGTGAAGCACAGTACCTTTTGGACCTTGGAGATTTTCGTTCTTGTACTCGCATAACACGGTTTGGTCACCCTTGTCGAAGATGTCCTGTTTTATTTGTAACTCTAGTAACTTTTGTAACCCCTCTCGCTTAATCGAATATACCCTAAGTGTTTCGGCGGTGTGATATGAGGTTTATGATTTTTAATTTCTTAAATTTTATTACTTAGCTGCAAATTGAATATTTATGCAGAAGCAATCCATTCTATTATTAGAGAGAGTACCAGAAAAGTAAGAGAATGGAAAAAAGAGAGGACTTTATTGTTGCTGGTCATAAATGCATATGGTTTCGTACATTATGCGTTGTAACTAAGGTACAATACCCCCCTCCCCCATGTCAATGCTTGTGATCTAATGTATAGTACATGTACATATATGTACTTCTACGAGCTTATACAATATTCCAAGTGAAACGAAGATTCAATAGATTTCCCACAGCCGCGACGTTAATTAATTAAAATAAACAGTTTTTACGAGGTAAATTATTGACAAACAAGTTGATGAAACAAGAAAATCAGTAGTCTCGTTTAAAGTCATCATTTCTTAAGTTCTATGGTCGATACAATAATCTTGTTAAGAATTTATCATTGAGTCAAATGCTGACTGACGTTTTTCATACTACACTTATTTCTCGATCATGACAGGTTCTCAGAGGATGCTCACCCCTCCATGGCACCTGAGATCCGTATTTTGTCTCCTCCAGATTGGCATTGTTTTTGCACTTTTGATCTTGAAAACTGTTTATTATCTCCATTTGTTTCATTCTTTTTCGTAAACATTCATATATTTATAACGATAAAAATATTTTTAATTTTTTTCTCATATTGATGAACCTCTATTGATATGTTTAAGTCTCTCTTTGCTTGATATCCTAAAATCAATATATTTTTTTAAGTCTATAAACCTTACAGTCATAAAATCAATTCAATAAAAGAAGGCATTTTAAATTATGTAAAATAACCTATAGCTAACTGCAAATTAAAATATATGTATACAAACGGAGTATTTACGTTCCATAAGTTGATAAGACAATACAACATAAGAGAATTTGCTAGTAATAACACAAAAAGTATTGAGACCTTTCCGTTTCCGTATGTTCAAAATACGAAGGCTATTCATTAAATGGAGACACTTATTCAATAAAATAAGAAATAACAGATCATTCTTATCGTTTTTAGATACATACCTTCAAAATAACAATCCTTTACTATACACATCTCGGAGGTCATTTTATCCAGCTTTGGAACACACCTCTATACTCCAAAAGAGGTATACTCTTTAGACACTGATACACAGCTGAACTAAATGCAGAACGAGAATGGAGTCGCCGTCCAGATAGCATTTTTTTCAATTTAAGAAATAAGTAAATGTCCCACGGAGATAATTCTGGTGAATAAAGGGGTGATATAGCTGGTGTAACAACTCCGTTAGAATAAAAGAAAAAAATCTCTCAGTTTTACGAAAATGTAACCAAGTTTCATTCCCTATAATAATTTCTTTTATCATATTTTTTTTACCGTAAATTTTCAAAAGTTTTCGAGAAATTTGCATTGCCTACCTTTTTTGCTTGCCATTTAATATGTGAGGATTCCAACTTACAGATAATTTCCGGACTCCTTTATGTTGTTTTAAAATCTTAAAAGTTATACCTGATGAAATTTCCAGCTTCTTGGCAATCTAGTTCACACTCACTATGCTGTCTCTGTCGATAGTGTCTTAGTACTGCAACAGCTTACTTGTTGATAAATGATCGAGCCCTTCTTGGCTGTTTGATATTTTAACTTAATCATAACCAGGTTTGAAATGATTTATCCATCGAAAACGTTTTGATAGATACAAAAAAGTTTCCCTATCATGACACGGGGTCTTTGAAAATTTCGTATTCCTTAATAATCATGAATAAAAAGGATATTTGATAAATGATCTGATTTTCAAATGTCCCTTCGGGACTCTCTGTCTGTCTTCATGGTAATCGTGTCCTCAAGGTGGGTCCAAACAAGATGTGCTTTATGGTTTTTACTACGAGTCAAATCAAAAGTATGGAAGACAATAAACATTCAAAAGAAGTTTCAATTCAATCAAGTGTAAAATTTAAACGGATTACATTTAGTCTCATTACGCAACGAATAGTCCTCGTATATATCATGTTGTGCTCCGAAACATTCTTTTGTTCAATATTGGTCAATGCTTTTATAAGGTTGGCATATGACCTTAAAACGTAAACTACATGTAGCAATTTATTCCTATCTTCGAATTCTGCCTTCAATCTAGTACGATTCTCTCAAAAA